>NW_026851629.1:0-99620 GCF_026571515.1 Ruditapes philippinarum
ATTATCTGAAAAAATTGCCAATTTGTGGCACACATTAACGATCGCTCTAATTTCTGTTTGTTATCGAGTGCTTTATTTCTACATTTAACGCCATGACCACAGCTGTTCAAAACTGAATATTTATGCCATTTCATGCCCGAATGACTTCAAATTTAGATATAATGTCACTTAAATATAAATAAATGTGTTGGTGGACTATATGGACAAACAAAATACAGATTATGAATTTATTAGAAGTACAACTTAGCTTCCATATCACAGGAAACGCGCATTCATCACAATAAATTGATAAACTTATGCATAAATTTACAATCCCTATACGTATGAAAATATTCTAAATTGGATGAAATATGAATATGCAAAACTATCAGTCCTATTACTTTTTTAACAACCCTCGTATTGTCTGTTACAATCCTCAAATAAGTTTTCTTTCTGTTTAAAAGGTGTATGACTAACAAATCCAAATGATATCCCTCTGAATCAAACATAAATATTTTCCTCCCGTGAAAACTTTTTAAAATGGCGGCCGTTTACAATTTAACAGAGCCAGGTGTAATATAAATTCGCAGTAAGTAGCAGAAATATGGACTGATGGTTGGACTTTTTTCTCCTGCTAGAATTGTTTGTTTTTATTATTAAAGCAAGAGATCATTCATATTTTGTAATAAAATGAATAATATAACCGCCATTTAAGGTAGTACACTCCTATTGCATTAACTCCACTTTCAAGAGTATTCAAATAGGCTTGAATCACTGTAAAGTATATTGAAACTGAGGGGCGTTGGTTCAAACCTCATAAATAGCAGCTTTTCTTTGCTTTTTCTTTTTTAACATTTTTATTTTATTTCACAGATCCCTAATGGAAGAACAAAGTTTTTCATTTTTTTATAAAAAAAAACATTATTTACTAAATAATGCCAATTTTAAAAGCAAATATGATACCAGATATTTTCAAAGTTTAATGTGATAAAACTGCACGGTAAAAGTATTTTATATTTTGCAAGACCAACCAATAAACATTTAAGAAAATTTAAGCAAAATTTGAAAACAACCCCACATTGTGGCAAATTTTAGGGATATTTTAAAAAAGGCTTTTTACATGGGGAAATGGTCAAATAAGTGTTAAAAGTGGTAGGGTTACATTTTTATATATATTAAACATTTTGTTTAACAGAGACAATTATTTTGCTTGTTTAATTTGTTACTTTTATGTCATTGTTTGTTTCTTAACAATGAGCAATAGGAAAAAAATTTTCATAACGATGATATTATAGTTTATTTAGAGTTTCCTCATTTCTCGAAAAAAGCCCTTCTTATGGCAAAGTTTTAGTTCAGAAAAAAATGTCCATATCTCATAAACTGCGCGGTATATTTTGTTTAAATTTTGCATACAGGTGACATTTAAGGCATATAACAGTCCTATGTTCCTTATAGTGCCCATTAGGGGTGTTCTACCTTAACGTTGATTATCGAACTTATTCTGCAGCCCAATACTTATTGTATTTTATGAGACATTTGACTAATACATGTCGTTAATAGAGGTTACCAGTGGGGGAAACATATTTTAATATTAAATAAATATCAAGGAATTTCGTTTTTACCTGTTTTTAAGCAAAAATAAAAAGAAAATTTGTTTTTGTTGTGTAAAATTATTTCATCGAGTGAACTTTAAAAACAGTATTCTCAATCGTGGCTAAGCCACTCGTAAGAATACTTTTTTTAAAAGCACACTCGATGAAATAAAATTTCATTTTACACAAAAAATATCATCTAATATATGAAACGTCTGATCAGATTATAAGTTACGAATATTCTATCACAATTATATGCACGATACGAATAAAAAATACAAAGATGATAAAACAAACAAAAAGCTATGACGATTGGTAATTCTCGATGCGGTTGCTAGAGCTTTCTGTTTTATATCATTTGTCTAGTATGCAACTGTAAAGAAATTGTAGATGAATTCCCCGAAGCCAACAGTGGTTTGTATGAGATAGAACTATGGAATTCTGCGACAATTTTGACTGTGAATTGTGACATGGAAACTGACGGTGGCGGCTGGACGGTATATAAATCATAATTTGGTAAAACGTGAAACACAAATTTGTATATTAGGGGCTGATTGTCCCTTTTCGTTTCTAAAAATATTGATATCGTCGTATTCCGACTACTCACGTTGATTATGTCGCTTTTAAGTTGATAATCGAAAATTTTATCAATCTTATATACTCGTAGTACATGGCTACGTAATTATTTTGTTTCCTCAAAAAGAAGAACCTCTATTAGCTCTGGTAATATTTTAAAACAAATGTTATTAAGGGTGCCCTGTGAAAATTATTTAAATCTTAAGATATAACCTTTGACCTGACTCGTTGCAAAATAGCATGATGTCTGCTGACTAAGCACAATAAGAAATAATGTACAATTGCCCTGGCCCTGTAACTTTTAATGTTTATATACATGAAAGTAGCTCAATAAGAAATAATGTAAATATTACGTTGTTCGTATAACATAACTATAAAAGTTTAATGTCACCATTACACCATTGTTGATATGACTTTTTGCAATAATAAACTGTCTCTCAATTGTATTGCCTGTTTATAATGTTTTATTTGACCGTAACAGTGTTACACTGTCAGTATATTTTATAACTTTTTAGCTACAAACCTTCTAATTCGTCGTTGCGTTACTTTTAAATGAACCTGATTTATTTAAGATAATTAGAGTTAATTTTTTTTCCAATGCAAGCCGTTAAGAAAAAGTGCCACATGATGGATAAAGTAGACAAGTTGAAAAAAATGTTTTTGCTTAATAATCCATATAAAAGATTAAGATAGTAAAACTGAATGGATTTTTGCTTGTAAATATGAATTGATATCTACTGATAAGGCGATATTGACAGAGGCGATTTAATAGCTGTTAAATATTATGCGGTGTTAGTAGCGCTGTTTTTTTAAATAATATCACATCATATTCACCAATTAAAAAAATCCTTATCTGTATATTACCATATTCTATGTAGAAAGGATGCTTCATGTATACACATCGCTTTAAATGTTTTTCTTCAATTAAAATCAGTTTTATGTTGATTTAATGGGATTGTTCCAGTTATTTCATAGGCGAATGGATGGATCAGTGGACTTTTATCGTTATTTAACAGAGTATGAAAATAAATTTGGGAACGTGGATGGAGAATTGTGGCTACGTATAATTATGTGGAATTTATACTTTCTTGTGTCAATTTATTTTTCTTCAAACAAAATCAACATTTGCATTTTCTGTAGCTTTTAATACAAAAATTGCATTGGTCAATTACACAAATGAGTGTCCTTCTTTAATAATAAAATTCTATAATTCTATTTTTTCTCATAATCATTATTATCATTATTAGCATTAATTATTACTTTTTATTTAATTTTCATTTATTCATTGATTAATTTATCAATTAATTATGATTTTATTATTATTACTCTTATTATTATGATTATTATTATTATTATTATTATAATTTTTATTATGATCATCATCAGCAGCAGCAGTAGTAGTAGTAGTAGTACGAGTACTATTATGCACTTGAAATTATTCTCAAATTCATTTGAACGCGTTTTAAACGTCAAACCTAAACGTACAAGAGTTCGCATCACTTTAAGTACATGTATTTTTACAAGTTTAAAAGTAGCCTAATGTGTACTCTCTCTATCTCTCTCTCTCTCTCTCTCTCTCTCTCTCTCCCTCTCTCTCTCTCTCTCTCTCTCTCCCTCTCTCTCTCTCTCTCTCTCTCTAAGGTTTTTTTTTTTCTTCTTTTTTTTGTTTGTTTTTTGTTTTAAATTTGCCAAGCTAAATAACTCCCTATTCTATCCAGTGTCTCAAATTTCTGTTTGAAAGATCCTGTTCTATCTTTTTTTATGGAGCAAATTTGCTGATTTATATTAAATTTATGTGTGCGTGCAGGCGTGTGTGCGCGTTCTTTTCTTTTCTTTTTCTCACTTCCACTGACAAATCAATTACTTGTAACTTTCCGGAAAATATGGAGTATAAAAGTTAGACGTTGTGGGAAGTGCTGTTGCTAATGTTGTAATAACTTGTACCCCAACCCATCTGCACTATACTTATATTTACATTTGTTTCTTTTGTGTGTGTGTTATTCATATCTGACATGTATTATATAGTTGCAATAAAATATTATTAAACTGATGATTGAGGCAAAAATGTAAGTGTAAACAAACTAAATATGGACGGACAACAGGCGATGGACATTAAACAATCCTAAAAGCCCACCCTGAGCAAGCTCAGGTTAGCTAAATATCACATAACATGGTAAAAATTACTTGTTTTACACAATATTTCTTCTTTCTTGTTAAAATAAATAAAACAAAACATGTCATGCTTCATTTTAGTAAAAAGCTTTCAGTTATGAATTTCCAATGTGACACCATGTGACCTTCCAACATTAAGATCAATGTAATTAACTTTCCTTTATATTTTAAGTCAAACAAACCCATATCAAAACTACATCGTATCTCATCTAACCTCATTTTCTGAGTTCAATCAATAATCCACTAAGATTATGTTGAAGTGACAATGTACTGTATTGTCAAACGTTTAATTTCAACATTGTTCAAGAATCATTGTATGCAAAATAATTATTTTGTTTTCATAATTATGTTAATTTAATGTATAACATATAATGGGAGAATATTTTTTTTACTATTACTTAGAGCATACCGGTGATAATGTATGGTTGTGTTCCTCTGGTACTGGCAATTTTATGTAAAGTCTGTGAACAGTTTCCACATCTTCACCTTGATCTAAAGCCTGTTTCAATTGCTTACTGGCATTATTTCTGGCACTCTTTGTATGAGAAAGAGCCTGAAACAATTCCTTGAACTATTGAATGTAACATTATTTCATATACACTTGACATAATCAACAATATAACCAATCCATAAGCAATTTACCTCAATATCGAGACCAGCCATACCTTAAGTTACACTACAAATCTACAGCAAATTAAGATATTAATTCAATAATTTTATTTTAAGGTCAGTAACTAATAATTTAAAATTTATATAGGTCTTGTGTACAGGGAATTGTGTCCTTGTATAAAGGCCATCTACATGTATTTTTCATCAAAAGAAAAGGTAAATAACTTTTGTACAGGGTCATAATTATAATGATCATTCCCATGAAGTTTGGTGAAAATATACCATAACAATAAGCAGATGGTTTTCAAAGATTATGTGGATAATTGGGAGCAACAAAGGACAGATTACAAATCATAAAATTTGAACTTGAAGGTCAATGTCATTATTGAGTGAAGGTTTAGTTACATTGGCTCATCCTGAGAGAACTTGGCAAAAGGGTTGCTTTGGTCAAATTCATAGACAACATGCTAGAAACACAAAAGCTATGAAATAAGACTCAATAAAAAACTAATTCAAGTTCTTTCTTTAAGTAATGCTAATTCAAATATTTTTCACATACCTGGAATTGTGGAAAAAGAATTACTTTTTTGATAAGCAAATACATGATTTGCATCCTTTTTTTGTACCTTGTACCATTTGTTTCCTTCTCTAAGAAGGGGATGGTCACCCTGAAGAAAACAAAGTTACTTAACTATGATGTGAAGTAAACGAAAGGAAAGGGGATAAACATAAAATCAAACTTATCTTCACATGCAAACCACTTCTTTATAAATCAGGTATGGTAGTTAATCTGATCCTTAATAAAAAAATCCATTTTGATAGACTATGAATTATAGTATTTTACCAGATCCCCAGATAACTCTTCAGATTTCCCTATTCTGATGAACCAGGTAGATGTATGCTTAAATTAGTACAAAGGCCCCTTAAACGTACTACTCAAAACATTGGCAACTTTAAAATAAGAAGCAAAAATTAATTTACCACAGGCTTGTACATTTATATGGAACTACATGATGAATACATGTTTTGTCCGTTGAAACAATATCTTAGTTACGATTTTTGCGATGTGTATCATGCTGTAATTTTAGTACCGTAATTTTACACCATTACAATGTTTCATTTTGTAAATATTGTCTTAAATCATAAACACACTGTTAACTCAGGTTGCAAGCAGATCCGTTGGTTGTGGTAGAAAATTTGTGGGCTTGGTAAGTTTTTTATTCTGCAACTGACTACTGAATAATATATCATAGAAAATTATTGGTATAAAAAGAGACAAAGAAGCTGAAAATATCTTGATAATTTGGTTGAACAATGACATTTATATAGTAAATTCTAACTTATTCGCTACATGTTACAGGAGTGAAAATAGGGGTATTTATGGCAGTGTCAAATTAAAACATAACAACTTCTAGCTCACAATTATCTCGTGAAACTTGTATATTTTATTTGTATGCAAATTTAATAGCTTTAATAGCTGTTAACTATAAGTAAATGCTTTTTGACCCGTTTTGTGAGGGAATGATCCACTGCTTCTTCATAAAGATTTCCTATCATAGTCTATCAATTGACTGTTCTGATATTTAGGATGATAAACATTTTCTTTTTTTGTATTATATAACAAGGGCAACATTGTCACAAAATACGCCTGTCACAGACGCTTTTGACAGAGATGTGGGCATTATAGATGTACATATTGGAGAAATTCTCTGGGCAATATCTGGAAAATATCTGGATATATAATCATCTCTAGTGGTTCTTAACATGATCGCCTGCTACTCTATCAGATGCCCTGCTTCATCCTTTGGATCCCTTAATATAATCTTTCTAAAATGGGTTTTTTACATTTATTCCCCCGCTAAACCCAAAGGAAAACCCCGGGTTTTTATATTGAGTATGGTAAATTTTTTGATCCTTAAAGGGGAAATTTTTTAGGGTCCCCTATTCCATGAAAAAGGAAAATATATACCAAAGTTCTGATATATCAAAGCCTTTTTTTCAACTGGGATTGCCCCCGGGACCCCAATTCACCCGTACTAAAAGTCATTTCAATGACATTTAAGAGGGTTCCCTATGGGTGATAAAGTTTTTCCCCTTTTTTGGCTCTTTTTAATCCCTGATCTTAAAAATATCAAAATATGGTACACAACATGGTTTAATTGTTTTTCTATAAATTTTTGGGTTTTTTAAAAAGAGATCAAAAAATTTTAAACATTTATTTTGTTTTGTAGATCCAATAAATTTCATTTGAAATTTCTTAGATCCCCTTTTCAAAAAGGGGAAAATTTTGAAAAAAATATTTCTTGCCCAATTTAAAATTTTTGCAAAAAAAGAAAACCCCTTTATAATACATGTAGGGGTATCTTATACATTTCATTCTCATGTTACTTTACCAGATAAAACCCCAAAGCATGGGATTTTAACTGGGAGATTGAATTTTCATTTCTTATGGGGTGACCGTTAGCTATGCAATGGGGAAAAAAACGGGGGACCTCATTTAAACTTTTTGGGGCTCTGCCACTCAAAATTTTTAAATTAAAAACATTTTGTTCGGGGGCACTTTTAAATTTCTTTTATAGAAAGGGTTTATTGGTAATTAAGGGCAATGATAACTTTTAAAATTTAAAATTTAAAAACCCTAGGAAAAAACATACAAAGTAAATTCTATATACAAAAATACAGTTTTAAAAGACTGAAATAAGAATACAAAAGAAAGGGAAACCCGAAACAAGTGTTCTCTTTTAAAATATGGGGATAATTTTTCCTTTTTAATGTTAAAAACCCAAATTTAAAACAAACAGGTCTTTTAATTTCAATGCAATAAAAATACACAATTGGATAAAAAAAAACAATTATAGCGGTTCATATTTTATAACAATTCATTTTTACCTCGAAAGACTGCTTGAATGCTTCTTCCCTTTGACGTTTCTATTTGGAGTGTTTATCCCTTCCAAACATACATCCCCTTTCATACCGTCCTTGTACGACATAGAGGATGTTGTTGGAAGGGATGACTCCATTATCGTCCCTCCATCTCACATTCACTGATTTCTTGTCTATAGCTATGAAAAGTAACTGTCAACTGCGAATTCTATAATTCCCTTTAATATATTTCGGCTGAACCATTTCATGATTTCTAGAGCACTTAGAACATAGATATGCTTGGGGTCATAATTATGTCATTCAAAGATAAGTTTACCTAAGATGTGTTATAAAATAATTTTTGTTTGTACAATTATTTTAGTTCAATTAAGTTGAAGCTTTTAACTTACAGAAAAACTTTCCATACTTTTCATAGAAGTAACCATACTAAACAATCAATTCAATGAAAAACAGCTTGAACCTGAAGGGGTTCCAACAGACGCATCTTGTATTTTAAATGGTACTATAAACACTTAAATAGCAATGTAAATGGTGAGATAATATAAAAATAACCTGACGAAGAACTGTAATATGTTTTCATAAAGTGTTTAATTCTTTCTCTGCACATTCATAACATGTTTTTATTTCACTTGTCTATCATCCGTTCAACTTTGTCGTTTTCACCTTTTTTTTACAACATATTAAATTTTGTAGTCATCTTTAAGCCCACGCAAAAAGATGTATGTTACCTTAACTAAAATATTATCGTCAATGTGTTATGTACAGTACTGGAAGAAGAAGGACACATTTCGGACAAACTATGTTTTGTCCGATTAATACTACAGTTACATTTTGTGAAAAAGATCATTTGTTTATACCTTTATTCCTCCCAAAGCTTGCTGTCCTTCTAAGACTAACTAGCTTCAATGAGGTGGACAGTTCGAATGTTCTCCAAACCTCTTCCACCTCATCTAAACTGGACACGTGGCCATGATTCCCATCGATAGCGCACCATACGGGCGCCGCCATTTTGAATACACTTAATTAAATTTCGGTCGTATTCTACTCGAAATCGGAACATGCACATTCATGAGCTGATGACTTTTCAGGATCCATTCTTCCCTTTACCTCAAAAGTGAGATACTATGTCACTCAAAATCGAGTTTGTTACACTTACCTCCCCTGTTGTGACTGATAGTTTCAAATTGTATTTTTTTATACCTCCCATTTAAGAGAATCAAATTACTTATTAGACCTTTATATCTCTTAATTAAAAGGAAAAAATCCTTATTTGATACTCCTACACAGAAGTAACGAAGTCGTAATTAGACTTTTAACACTCCTTAATACAATTTTAGCAGTTTTTTAAGAACATAAAGATTTTGCACAATACTGTTCTATGCCAAATCACATTTAAAGACGTTGTTATTGTATTACACATTTTCAACAATGCGACCATATACATGCATCGAGGACACATATTTTAAAAAGTGACCGGGCGACCACATACACGCATCACAAATTTCCCCTTCTCTTATGAGAAAGGGACAAAGAGTTGGCTGCCTTTTTATAAATGGGCAGACTAATTTCGGATGCACAGTTCGGATTTCGTAAGGGAAGATCCACTATTGACGCTATTTTATTCTCAATTCTTTGGTTCAGAAATATCTAAATGATAATTAAAGATTGTATGATATATTTGTTGAAATGACGAAATGCTTTGACTCTGTTTATAGAAAAGGCCTTTGGTTTAAATTGTACATTCGCGGAATTCAAGGTAAGTTACTCAGTAAAATACGTGATATGTATCAAAATGTAAAAGCTTGTGTTAAGTTATGTTCTAGCCATTCGGATTATGTTCTGTATGTTGTAGGTTTTCGTCAAGGGGAAGTTATTTCCCTTCTTTTATTTTTGCTTTTTGTTGAAGACTTTGAATTATATCTTCAGTCTGAAACTGAAGCAGGTCTTACTTTGGATGACATAATTTTAATTCTTTTATCCTTTGCTGGCGATATGGCTATCAAAAGGTAAAAGTTCAGAAGAAATACAAACTCTTTTGAATCTCTTATTGTTATAATCAGGGCCTTAAAGTTAATACTTCAAAAACAAAAAAATATGGTTTTTCGTAAAAGGGGTGCACTTATAGCACCTGAGCATTGGACCAATGATGGCCAAGAAATCGAAGCTGTTAATGATTTCAATTATCTTGGTACTATTTTTAACTATACACTCAGGTAAATTTATTCTATTCTAAATCAAGAACATTTAATTGGAAAAGCTTTAAATAAATGAACATACTGTTATGTAAATGTAAAGAGTATGATCTTAGTCCAGAAACATTATGTCATTTGTTTGATGCCTTCGTTTCACCTATATAAAATTATTCATATTAAATTTGGGGTTATTCTTAATCTAAGGAAAATTGAAAGAATACATTTAAAATTTTGTAAAAGATTGTTAAAAGTTAGATACAATTACATGTAATACTAGTGTATATGGTGAACTTGGAAGATATCCATTTCATATTCATAGATATGTAAGAATTATTAAGTTCTGGTTAAAACTTGTAAATACAGACAATATCATATTAAAACAGTTTTTACTCAAGCACTTGAAGATAGCAATAAAGGGCAGACAAATTGGGTTTCTAATGTTAAAAATATTTTAAATAGTTATGGAGTTTCATACATTTTTGATAGTTGTAACTATTAAGACAAGATTATGTTTTTATCAGACTTATTGATTCCTTCAAACAAAAATGGTTCAGTAGCCTTGAAAAAAGTTCTGTTTTATGTATATATAGAAATGTCAAATCTTGTTTTGAATATGTATGTTATCTACGTATACTACCTAGGTGTTTTAGATTTTATATTTGCATGTAGATAAAGAATGAATGGTCTCCGGTTTAGAATTCAAAGTGGGTGATTTAGTAGAAAAAGGATTCCTTGCGAAGAAAGATATTGTTTGTGTTGTAATAATTTAGATGTTGAAGATAAATACCATATTTTAAGGGCTTAAGTGCTTTAGAAACTTGGAAAGTGTAAAACTTTTGTTCAATAATTACGTAATGGTTCTTTCTAATGGACCTCATGTTTGAAAGATTCTATGTATCAGATATTTTTCAATGTTTACACAGGAAAAGCTTACTGAATTTACATAAGTTTTAAATGGTTAATATTATATCTAGATATATCAATAAAAGAAAAAAGAACATATGCAAACTATACAATTATGCATTGCGATCTGTTTGTAACACTTACTAAATTGTTAATAAGTGTCTATGTGATTTTCAAAGTGATAGTATAAACACCGAAGCATACAGTTATCTGATTTAAATATCCACCGCGTAATTAAATGAAATAGCTCAGTGGTTTTATGTTAGTTCTCTCATGTATCATAGTCTGTAGTCGAAATATGTATACCAAGTATTATGTTACCAGTCTGCGGCAACCATGGCTCCGAATTTTTTATTCATGCACTTTCATATCTCGGGTGACACAGTCATTCAGTGTATGAGACACAATAATTATAATTACACTGAATCGATGCTTATTAGTATTAAACGCTTAATTTTGCCTTTACCTACTCTGATTTCAAAAGAATTAATTGTACATTTCAGAGAAATTAATTATAGATATTGCTACCTTTTTATATTGAAAGGAAATATAAATGACAAAAATGTCTCTCAATAATAATAGTTCGTGAAGAGGACAGAAAAGGTGCCTTAAATTAATGTATATTTTTAATGAACAAATTCCACCCCCCCCCCTCCGCCCACACACACGCACGCACACTTACTTACTTATTAATAATCATAATTTTAATTAATTGATACATGTATGCTTTAGAATAAATCAGTTTACATTGCGGACAATTAAAAAATTATTATGTGTTGATGAATTTCGTAAGCATGAAGTTCATCAGAAAGTACCATAATTTATTTATTTCTTAAATAAACACATTTTTTCTCTCTTTTCTAGTTACTGTAGCACAAAAGCTGTTAAAATTGTTTCGTTGAACGGTTTTCAGCGTTATTCATCCTTGTTGATGAGTGGGTATCGATGTTATTTAAATAGAGGCAAACGGTTGATGACTTTTCTCAAATTTTAAATACATTTAAAATTTAATACCCTTTATCTTTAAATCTTTAAAAGGAAAGCATTTTTGAAACTAAGCTGTTTGGAATATTTAATGACAAAATGTTGTTTTTACGAATAGTATTTTAAAATTATTTATTATCTTGAGAAAACATAAGCTTTTGTGACTTTTTAAAAGAAATGCCGGATCTCATCGGAAAGTGTGTTTATTCTCAATCAAAATTCATTTAAAGTAAAGCTTGCTCAGGGCCAGAATTTTTTTAGCAGACTCCTTTAGATTATATGTTATATACAGTAAAAACCCTCAATTAAGACCACCATCGGTACTGGACCAAAGTGGTCTTAATTGCGGGGTGGTTTTAACTGTGAATATTCTTATCAATGCTTACACACTTTTTGACCATGGTCTTATTTTAGACAAAAACAATATATATATATATATACATGTACCTGCAAATACAACATAAAACTATGTTACAAATTAACATCTGATGGGAAGAAAAAAAATTAATATCAAATTCTATTTTGTCTGATTTTAATATCAATTTCAATATTAAATAATATTTTATGTAGATATTTCACCCATCAAAGAAGAAATAAGTTCTTCACATAATCAATGTGCCTAAAGCAAGATAAGACCACTCTAAAATTTACTTTCTCACCTTATTTCATACAATATCCTAATGATAAACAGTGTTTTTGACACCTTGTGAAATTAGGTGTCATGCCTTAGAGCATTCAAGCTGATAATAACGGTAAATTTAAGATCTAGGTAGGTGTTGACTTTAAATCAGTCGTCTAAATAGTAGGGTCTAATAAAGAACAAAATTAATAATTGAGACTGAATCTTGTGATCTTAAAAGTGAATAAGCGAGGTGGTCTTAATTCTTGATCATGCAACCATTGACATAAAGAACTGAAAATTCCGTACTTTTAAGAAATGGTCTCAATAGTGGGGTGGTCTTAATTCCGGGGTGGTCTTAAGTAGGGATTCTACTATTTGTTATCTATAGATTGTACAAGTAATTTTGGTTGGCCACTTAGGATGCAATGTACAAAAATGTATTCTCAAATCTTGTTTAAAAGTATCGACCTGGTTCTTGTTTACATGTCATTTCAAAATACTGGTTCCTAGGTGCCATCATTATACAAAAACTGGCGTTAACAAATTCAGCAAATCGTTACTAGCCTGATGCATTATCTTTCAATCGTATGTTGAAATATTTATTTGAAATTGTATTTGATGTATGCTTTGCTTGTTTGAATCCAGACCTAGTTTCGTAAATAATGTATGAATTGCTCATTATTATAATGTTTTGTATTGTATTCGCTTGTTAGCCGATGCTGGTTGGCTGGTTTGCCGATGCTGGTTGGTTGGTTTGTCGATGCTGGTTGGTTGGTTTGTCGATGCTGGTCGATTGATGCTGGTTTGTTTGTTCTGGTTCGCCGCTTGGTAGGTCGGACAGTTGGTTGGTCGGTCGTGGTTGGTTGGTCTATGTTTTTTTAGTCGGTCAATCCTAGGTGATTGGTTCTGGTTGGTTCGTCTGTTGGTTGGTCGATGCTGATTGATTGGCTGGTTGGTCGATGCTGGTCGATTGATGCTGGTTGGTTGGTTCTGGTTGGCTGGTTGGCATGTCGGTCAGTTGGTCGGTCGTTGCATGTTAGTTTGTTGGTCAATGCTGGTTAATTGGTGTTGGGAATCATTGCTGGTTGCTGAGAGGCGAAGCTGGAAAGGTTGAATTTGTTGTAAAAGGTCAACTAAGCAAACTATTGTTGAAAATATCATAAACAATGCTCAGTTTATAGATGGCAAATTTTGACGGATTTTCTGGACCCTTCTTCTTTTCATTTCAACAAATCTGACAAATACATGAACCTGCTTAATTAACCAAATTCACTTTTTTCATATATGATTTTCTTTGGTTTTGTTTGCTATTACAAATGTATTTCAAAACTTCTCATTGCCTGATTAAAACATAATTATCGTTGTTGTTGTTTTTGTGGAAGTGGTGGCGGGGGTAGTTGTTCTTATTGTTGTTGTTGTTGTTGATACAAAAGTTTAAAGGAGCTTAAATGAGGTCAAAAAGTCTAAAATCATAAGTGAAACACTTTAAATTGAAAACATATGCTGAAGATCATAAAAGATATACTCAGACTTAAATTGAATGTCAAATAATTGTGTGTTCCGATTCTTAGCCAGTTTTGGGAGGAATTTTGGCTAATTTTGTACAATAAAAAAAATGATAATTCTGAAAGAAAAGAAGTGAGGTATTGATCCGAAAATTTGCACACAAGTTATTGGAACATTGTTTGGACCCGTTTTTACTGGTTTCTGTTTCCAGCAACGGCGTATAATCTAAAAAATGAAAATATTTTGTCATTAAAAATGTATATTCTATAAAGAATAACAAGGTTTTTAGTTTGTTATGAATGCTTTTATTTACAGATCGTATTGTGCGTGCTGTTGAAGACTGGCAACAATCCTCATACGTTCAGTATCATGAACATTTTGAAGCTAGCTTAGCCACGGACGGGTACCGCGGCAATAATGATCGAGCAAATAGTCCATTGATGTGTGCACACACAGATAGAGGTTATTCGTATTGGGGAATGGAATTTGAGCGCGTTGCTGAAGTGTTCCATGTTATCATCTTCTTCAGAAATTCCTTTTATAACCGTCAGTAGATTGATATCTTTGTGGTAATTGTCTTGCTGATGATGGGGTTGTAGATGATGTACACTGTTCAAAGGATTTTGTCATAAATATGGAGGACAAATGAAAACGTATTAATCCAACACATTAAGCGTAGAATCAAATCAACATCGTACAGTCACATGTTTTATTACACATTTATTTATTTATTTATTTGGTCTCCATCACAAATTATCTGTTTCTTTTTTTTCTTATAATATATTCGATTTTAGAATGCATTCAGTTGTTTGATGCTTTTTTGTTACGCTTTGTTATTCTCAAAATAAATAAAGTATAATGTATTTAAGTAAATTTTAGCTTTATTAGATATACAGTATGGTCCTAATAAATATAATATATTGTAAAGGTTGTTCATATCAAAGTGTTTGTAATAATGTCCTCAACAATACAAGTATTTTATAGCCGTGAGAAAGATGTTAATAAAATATACATCTTTTGTTTATATTTTGTAGACTACAATAATTCGAATTTGTTATTACTGGTTTCTGCTACATGACAAAATTTAGACAATAATAAGTAATAAAGTTATCTTCATTTAAATTCAAATTTTTTTTCAGGAGTATTGAAATTTCCTGATTTTTTACCTGCATTTCTCTGCAGATTTTTCATTCTGATATATAAGTATGTTGTTTGTTATATCTGTTTTTAATTTTACATTTTTTGTTTACATTTTGTAGACAACAGATACTCGAATTTGCGGTTATTGATTTCCCCTACCCGACAAGATTCAGACAACAATATCGGAACTAGAGAAGATTTACTAAGATCTTTGAAAAACATCATTATTATGGACTATTTACGATAAGTATTTGTGTTAGGTTTTTTAAAAAGCATTTATATTTACGTACTGAATATCATTTTAAGCTAAATACGTTATATTTCATCTTCTATAAGTAATATGGGGTATTTTTGAGAGTTTAACTTATGCATAGGTTGGCGAAGATTATGTTTAAGAAAATACACGTATACATGCGCTTTTTCTATAGTCTGCAAATATTTGAATAACATTATATGACTCTTGTTTACGTGCGCACGATACTTTGTGGTAGTACAGTCCCTGGGGACCTTTTGTGTGCAAAAAAAAGGTCCATAGACAAATGTTATACCAATGTAAAGCTAAATGTTTGAAGTTTACAAAGATTTTGGATGGACGTGTCAAATCATGGTACGTTTTGAGAAATCCAAGATGGCCGCCAAAATGGCAGCCAAATTATTGCAAAATGGCTAATACGCATTTTAACTGATAGAATTAGGTTTTTTTGTATTTATTTTAGTATAACTGATGTATGAACTTCACATCTTATTGGAACAATATGAAAATAGAGGCATTTCCATTATTTTTTCATATTCTCTGAATTTCATAGATAAATTTGCTAAAAAGTGCATGGAAAAATTAATAGAAATTGATATAGGGCGACATTTTCCTAACAGCTAAGGCATAGCGGCGTCAATGAATATTTTTACCAAACACTACAAAGACTTGAACAATATCATACTAATATCACCCTTATTTTTTATCTTTGTTGTAAAAGAATGTGGATTCTTATATTCTTAAAGTTGGCGGGGTAACGAAAATTAAGGCTCACTATTTTGTTACCTGATTTGTTATGATTATTAAAACCATGAAAAGTAAACATGTATTGCACTTTGGCATGTACCTAAAGTTATAAATAATTAAGAAACTTAGACTGATATTTTGTTTATCAATATGCAACATGTTATGTTGCCATGGCAACGGAGAAGTAAAATGAAAGACACATCTGAAACGTTTGACACTTTCAACTTTTAGCATTTTAAGCATGTTGATAAGAATGACACATACTTAAAGATAAATAATCTGTGCACAATGCCATGGTAACAAATTGAACAAAATGTAACATTAAAAGAAGTAACATTTAATTCTAGCAAATTATCAACATAGATAACAGCCGATATTTTGAAATTAGATGAATAAATTCATTTCAAGAATTTGCATCATGCATCTGCTTTTTCAAACTGCTATTCATAGAAAAAGGTCATGTCAAATGTGCATGTTGTTATGTTTGGAAAGGATAATTAATGGTGAAAATAAAAAGTAAAAAGCAGTCTTAAGGTAGAAATGTATATAAACATTATCAAATATTTGAAACTGTACATAGGGTAAACATTTAAGACTTTGTAGCTAAAACGAGAAATAAGTAGGTCACTGGTTCAAATTCTAGGTCAACCAATATCAAATTTTAATGACAATCGAATTTATTGTTGAGTTCAAACTTTTTGGTTGTAGCTTTTACTATGAAACTCTGACTTGCATTAGATAAAATTCTAGGTCAACTGATCTCAGTGAATAATTCTGCATCTGGAATTTTACAATCAAAATACAAAGAGATCACTAGAACAGATTAAGGTCAGCTGGCATGTTATATTGTACCTGTTATCCAAATTGCTTAAGCTTCAAAAACAAGAAAGAAGGTCACGAGGTCTTAAGTTCTAGATTACCTTATACCAGTGGGGCCATGATTTGAACAATCAAAGAAGAACACAAGTCAATTCTTCCAACCAAATGATCTTGCATTGTGGTTTCTGACATAATGAGTTTTTTTATATAAAAATGGACATCTAGGCTGGGCCCGAAAAATTTCGGGGGAGCATATAGTCGCCGGGCGTGTGTCCAAAACCTAGCTGGGGAGCATCACTTGGTTCAACCGGCTCTTGTTTTAATCCAGACGCATGATCATTATTTGATGCCTGCAAACTTAGCACTTTACGGAGAGTGTCGGATGTGAAGTCCAGGCGTCTCTTGTTCCACAGACAACAATTGATCTCGGACATTGAGTTTTATGGTCATTTGTCTGTCAAAAAAGTTAGTACCATAGCTTAGTAGAAATTGATCATTACTCTTCTTCACACTTAAATATCAAAGCATTTTATTTATGGAGAAGAAAGTTTTCAAAGTCTTTTCTTTATAACACAAAGTAAAATTACTCCTGCGGTTAGGTCAACTTTAACCAGATTGTCAAGATTTGAAAAATAAATTAAGGTCTTTTTGACAATGCTTTTAACACAAAATTTAAGATCTGGGCATTTGGTTTTGGAAAAAATGTTTTCCTATATGTCTTCATATGAAATAAGTTGACCCTAGGGGTTGGTTAAATTTTCATTTGAATAAATTTTGTACTGGTCTATACAAGACTGCAACAGAAATAAATACAGTGAAAGTTGAGAAAACCGGACGGCTTTCGAACTGAGGGTTTTGTCCGGTTTTCTCAGCGGTCCGGTTTTCTCAATGTTCCCTTCAGCTGTTCAGGATTTTGTATTATAACCGAACAATGCTTTACAAAGGATGCTGAATATTTGCATTTTCAAGATTATGTGTACGTATATTGCTAAATTAAGAAATGATAAAATACAAGAAAATATGTTTTAATTGTTTTTGTCCCATTATTGCATATAAATACAATAAAAGTTTGGATTTAAATGAACAGCAGTTACCTCATAACGATCAAGTCCGAGTACATCCGCATATGTTTGCATTTGGGTAATAGATAATGATTTAACCAACATAGTTAATTTTGTTTGTTTGTTATAATAACATATTGGTCAGATTTTTATGTAGGTCTAGGCAAAGTTTCAATGTCTTTAATTAATTTAACTTTGTCACTTGTAGACAGCTCTCTTTTCGGCCATGGAATAGAACTTAGCGCCGATAAATGTCGTTTCCGTTGCGTTGTCATTTTAGGAAATGAATATACAAAAAGCAACACATTTGAAAAATACTCTATTTTTATTCATTCTGATTTTAACTGATCAATTCCTTGTGCATTTTGGCATTTATATAAAACGGTAACATCTATACATTTCAATAAATAAACTGTGAAAAGAGACATTATAACAAATCAGACAATCATTGTTCCGTCGTATTAGACACAACCAATTGAAAAGTACACAAGGTTATTCACACATTCGGCGTCCGGTATTGTCAGGGTAATTGTCTATATAATTAACTTTGTAGTTCCAAATCAACCGTCCGATATTCGGTTTTTACAGATTCCGGTATTGTCAATGTTTAATACAATAGTTTGAAGAAGGGAAAATTTGGTACAGAAATATTCGTCCGGTATTTAGAGAGTTCCGATTTTCTCAGCGTCCGGTTTTCTCAAATTTTAAATGACTATAGGCACGGTTTGGGAAATTTTTTTTTAAAACTTTTCCTTTTTAAAATGAAATGACCCCTGGCATAAATGAAATTTTTACCAAAGGTGGATTTAAACAAAATTTAATAGATTCTATCAGGTTGCAGTTGAAGAAAATATTTTAGTGTTTTTTTCCTTTTTTTATACTGGTAAGAAAAATTTACTCCCGGGGTTTTGAAGGAAAAAGAAAAGTCTTTTTGACCTTTTACCAACCATTTAACCTTTTATGTTGTGTATGCATATCATAAACACAAGTTCACGATGGGGATTATTTGTGCCAATTATTTTAAAAATTTCTATAAACAGAAAAATGGGGAACATAAACCTTGACCCCGGTTTTAGCAACCCGTTGTTGAGGTCTGTAGATTGTGTCGTGTTGGGGGATCATTTGTGCTAAGTATTTTTAAAACCTTTGAATTGTCAATAAGTTATAGAGCAGACATTAAAAAGATGTTTTTACATTGGACCGTTGAGTGTGACGCTGACCTTCAGGCTTGTGACTTGATAATTGTGCTCTGCCAATGGTGTCATAATATTGATCATTTCTGCCAAGTTATCTTAAAATCATTTCAGAGGTTTAAAAGTTAGAGACAGACACGAATTGTAGACTTCCTAACATATGACCTGTATGTTTGACCCTGACCTTTGGGGTAGCAATTCAATTATTGCGATCTGCACATCGTCTCATAATGTTTATCAATTGCGCCAAGCTATTTAAACAAAATTTCATACTAGGTTTAAAAGTTATGGAGGGGACACGTAATGTAGATTTATATACATTTTACCTTAACCTCTGGTGTAGTAACCCAATTATTGCGTTCTGCACATGTTTTTATACTTGTTATTAATTGTGCCAAGATATTATGTAAAAATTTCAGCGGTTAAAATGTTGGAGCGGACACGAAATGTAGACTTTTTAACATTTTACCTTAAAAGTGTGACTTTGACCTTTTGGTAGCAACCAAATTATTACGCACTGCCGGCGTGTCATAATGGTGATCCGTTGTGCCAAGTTATTTCAAAACTTTTCATCGTTTAAAAAGTTATGACACGAAATGTCAACTTTTTATTATTAAATGAAGACTTTTAACATTTGACCTGAAAGTGTGACCTTGACCTCGGGGGCAGCAACCCAATTATTGCGCTCTGCATATTGTCTCATTATGGTGATCACTTGTGCCAAATTATTAAAAAAAATCAGGGTTTTAAAAGTTATGGAGCGGACACGAAAGTGTTACGGACGGACGGACATTCTTACCAGAGCTACATTATGGGGTTTTCTGTAATTTTGTTATTTCTTTTGTTCTTTTTAACCCCACAATGCAGAAAATAACCCCACAAGAGAAACGGAATGAATGACATAAAAGACACCTATTGTTATGAGAACAATAGACCAAAACCCATAATGTAGCACTGGTTTGTACGGACTGACAGACGGAGGCCATTCCTATAATCCCTTTTCCGCTACGCGGAAGGTGATTAACAATGTTTGTTTAGTCCCATCTGAAAAATCCAAACATATAAAAGTTGAAGAACTTTTTATTTATTCCTGGGAATATTTGAAAACATTACGCATTGTAACCCATGTGACTAAGATATACAAGAATACGATTTGTATAAAAAAAAACAACAACAACAAAACCAAATTTCTGTCTGTCAAATTTTATCAAATAAAGCCTATTTTTTACGTCACATCAACACTTTTAAAGGCCTTGTGGCGACTTTCCTGCTTTACTGAGGAAGACCTTAATATGTTTCCCTCCGTGCATTATTTCATAATGTTGAGACCTTCTGTCAGTTTTAAGGTAAATCAGAATAACTAAGTCTATAGGAAAGTAAAATTTGGCTTATTCAAATAAAGAAAACATTAAAATTGTTTGTAAAATAAAGATGTTCATCCTGATTCCAAATTCAAATACGTGCTGAACTTAATCTTAATTTGGAACACACTAGTGTTCATGTGCATTACATGCTACCGGACAATTTTAGAAATGCTGTTTTTCCTCATCTCCAATTATATTTAAACTATGGTTTTAGACTGCACTTTTATAATGCCTTATTTAAAACAGAAAGCTTTGGATACGTTCAGCCGCGGATTATTCCACATGATTTATTGGTATTTATTGATGATGAGAAAATAACGAAACTGCTACAGTTGATATGATTACCAATGTCTTTGAGATTTTATTTGAATGCTTACCTGTATATCAGTTATAGCTTATTACTACGTGACGACAATTAACATATTTTTTTTTTGTGTGAGTGGAACAAAAATCACTCCCAAAGTTTTACAAACACATATTTTTCTTATAACTGGTACAAAACGGTCGAAAACAAAAGCAAAATATCTATCATTACACCAAATTTATTAAGTGCCTTTCTGAAATATATCACATGTTAAAATGCATTTAAAAGGACAAATTTATATCATAGTTTTAAACATTTAGAAAGAATACTCGACATTAAATGAAATTTCAACAATTATACAAATCTAGATATGACTATGTAAAACTATTTGCATATACACATACAATTAAATTATTTTCAACGTAATTTAAAATAATACTATGAAACATACCGCCATCTACTTAAAAGTCCTATATTTCTAAAGAACGAAATGAAGCTGCGGTAACATAACTCATATTGCTTATATTGTCGGATTACTTATATTGTATAAACAATTTGAGACTTCCTTCTTATCACATTTGATCTGTGGGCTTTTTTTTGCTATATTTGTTATTTATTATTATTATTATTATTATTATTATTATTATTTTATGACCAATAATGAATAATGTTTAAAAGCATTTTTCTCAAATCGGGCCAAACATCAAGCATAAATTTTATTTTTCAATATAACTCTGAGTGTATTTCATTATTATCTTTTGCCTCTAAAACTTTAAGTGTTTTTATTGTTACAGTAACGGTTCAGCAAAATGTTACCGATGTTTTAATTCAAATATGTGTTTTTTCATGGAAAGTAAATGTAGTGAAATTTGAAAAAAAAAGACTTAAGAACATTTCAAAATGTAATCTTGTTGGTTATTTTTAGTCTTAATAATCGTTATATATCAGTTCACTAGAAATTGGGACTCAATTTTCGTGTACTCCATCCACTTTAGGAATGTCAGAATTCACATTCTTTCACAATAAAAATAAAAATAAGGGTACAATTAGTAAGTTGTTGATCAGGTCATTGTAATATATGGTAAAAAATTTTCACCACTATGCCTCGACTGATTGGAAATAACGCCAGCCCCATGTCGATTTTGATACTTTTTCATGCTTTTTTAGAAAGATTTCTCTATGAAAAGAAGAGAATATGTATAAGAAAATGGAAAAAGACCATTTTTCCTATTGTTCCAATAGGATGTGAAGTTTTAACATCACCTGCACCAAACTTAATACAAAATATAACTAATTTTATCATATAAATTGCGTATTAGCCTTGTTTAATTATTTGGCGGCCATCTTGGTGGCCATCTTGGATTTCTAAAAACGTACCATGAGTTGACATGATTTTCAACAATTTCAGTGACGGTACAGTATGTAGGGCCCTGGCCAAGTTGAGTGGTCAAGCTACCATTTCAAAGTCCATGAGGCACGGTATAACAGTATATATGCTTGTCAGTGACTATTCTTAGTGTAAGTAATTTAGTAAATTATTTATTTAAACCGAAACGCATCTTGAAATTAAAAAAATGAATGACAATATCATAAAACCAAAGACTTTTATTAAAAACTGTTGTACAGCTTAATCACTGTTTTGTGTACAAAATTATTGCTTCATTGTGTATTTTGATTTGTTTCTCTATTCTTTGTTTACCATCTTAAGGAACTAGGTTTGCATTATTGTTCAACTAAAACTAATTTTTCATCAGGACTTACGGTAGCTATTAGCATTGTTTAAGACTATATAATAAGAGGAATCATGAAAATATGCAAACATAGATATCAATTTGAATCAGTTTTTTACTGTTAAGCATTTTCTAAAGTTGTTTACCTTTTCCATTTATAACGCTCAAATACATTAAACATGAAATTTCTTCATTTAATCAACAATTACATTAAAGTTTTTTTTAAAGGTTTTGGTGGAAGGTTCGAGTTTATTCTACTATTTTGTTGAGAGGAATTCTATACAGTGGAACGAACCAGAATTTATAGAAATATTTTCATATTTATTTTTTCCCCTGTTTTATCAATTCTTAAAAATTATAAATGTGCCATCAAACGTAATGTAATCTATGAGTAATAAGATATATATTGTTAGCATGAATGTTCAGGGAATGGCTGACAGGGCAAAACGAAAAGATGTAATAAATTATCTGAAAAGTAAACAATATTCCATTTGTTACAAGACACTCACTTCTCCACTAAAGAGGAAAAGTATATACGTTCTATGTGGGGATACGAAACCTATTTTTCAAATTTTAATAGTCAATCACGTGGTGTTGCAATTTTTATTAACAATAATTTTGATTATAAGCTGATCAGTATTGAAAAAGATCTTGAAGGAAATTTACTTATACTTAATTGTAGTATTTGTGACAAGAATATAACTCTTGTTAATATTTATGGCCCAAATAGGGACAATTTAAATTTCCATGACAATGTCTCAGAAAAAATGTCAAAGTTTGAAGACTCCATATTCATTCTTGCCGGAGACTTTAATTTAGTTTTAAATCCAGATGCTGATTCTTTTAATTATTTGCACTTGAATAACCCTAATGCACGTGACAAAGTTCTTTCTTTAATATCAAAGTATAACTTAATGGAATGTTGGAGGAAAAATAATATTGAAAAAAGAGAATACACTTGGTTTAGAAGAAATCCAATTAAAAAGGCGCATCTTGATTTTTTTTTAATTTCAGACTATCTCTATCCTGATCTTGACAAAACTAAGATTTTACCTTGATATCGCACAGATCATTCTTTAATCATATTGGAAATTTAATAATTCCCTTCTTTGAGATGATATTTATGTAAATAAAGTAAAAGCGGTTATTCTATATACAAAAACCAAGTATGCAACAAATATACCAGAAAATAATAATATTTATGATATTTCTCTATCTGATTTGAGATTTGATATTAATGACCAATTATTTTTGAGACATTATTAATGAATATTAGAGGAATTATTATATGCTATTCCTCACATAAGAAAAAAAAGACGTAGATAAAGAAAAGTGTCTCACTAAAGCAATAGAGAAAATTGAAAAAGAACAAATAATTGATTAAGAATTGCTGGACGCCAAAAAATAGAGCTTTTAAATTTTGAGAAAGAAAACAAAGTAATTTTATAAGATCCAAAGCCAAATGGATACTTGAAGGAGAGAAACCCACAAATTATTTTTGCAATCTTGAAAACAGAAACTTTGTTTCAAAATCAATGAATTCACTAATCTCAGAAAACGGTCAGATTTTAAGAACTTAAGAAGAAATTTTGGTTGAAGTGAAGTGTTTTCATGAGAATTTATACAAATTGAGGGAAGTAGATAACATATCCTTTGTAAAACCTCTTGGGGGGGTCTAACATACCTAAATTCAAAATTAATGAATTCACTTATCTCAGAAAACGGTCAGATTTTTAAAAATCAAGAAGAAATTTTGGTTGAAGTGAAGCGTTTTCATGAGAATTTATACAAATTGAGGGAAGTAGATAACATATCCTTGGTAGAACCTCTTGGGGGGGTCTAACATACCTAAATTGTCAGAATAGTAAGCTATCAATTGTGGGAGAATTGACCGATAATGAAATGTTAGATTCTTTAAAACGAATGTCAAACAATACAAACCAAGGAAATGATGGTTTTACTGTTGAATTTTATAATTTGTTCTGGGGCGATATTGGACTTTTACTTGATAGATCAGTTAATTATGCATATTATATAGGAAAACTTTCAGTTACTAAAAGACAAAGAGTTATAACTTGTATTCCTAAAGGAAACAAAGATAAATTGTATTTGAAAAAATTGATCTCTTTACTAAATGTCTCATACAAGATTGCATCATCCTTTTAGACTGAAAGCTTTTAGACTGAAAGATAACTTAAAAGATATTATAAATGAAGATCAAACTGGGTTCTGCCAGGCAGGCTAATGGCTTCCATCATTAGAATGCTTTATGATTTATTATTTCACTCTGAAAAAAAAAAATAACATTCCAGGGTTATTTCTTTTAATTGATTTTGCAGCTGCATTTGATACTGTATCATGGAATTTTATGCACAAGGTCATCGATTTTTTTTAATTTTGGTCCCTCAATAAAGTCTTGGATTAAATTATTTTACACAAATACAGAATCATGCGTTATTATTAATGGACACATGTCAGAGTGGTTCTCACTTCAGAGGGGTTGTCGTCAAGGTGATGCCCTGTCACCGTACTTGTTCATTCTATGTGCTGAAGTACTTTCAATATTAATTAGGAAAAACCAAAATATTTAAGGAATCAAAATAAATGGAAATGAGTATAAAATTTCTCAATATGCAGATGACACAAGTTTAATCTTAGATGGCACAGAACAGTCTCATAAAACAACAATGCTGACATTAAGAATCTATGCTAAAATTTCCGGCCTTAATATAAACATGGAAAAAACAAAGGTACTCTTCGCAAACGGGTCAAAAAAAATACTTCCTACAATTGGTAAACACAGAAAGGAAAAGAAAAAAATCCAGGTGACTAATTGCAGAAAGAGAAGAGAGCGGATGATGAGATTGCCAAAAAATATTATCTTTAACGCAATAGAATTATTAAGAATCGTGGAGCTTTGTGACATCTTCATAATTTTAACTGCTCTCTTTCATCAGAACTTAGCAGAACTATATGAATAAATTATTTAGTCTCATTAAATCTCTTTAAAATCATCTCTTCGTTTTTGATCCAATACTCTACATAGCGAAAGGTAGTGGAGCGTAAGTTAGGACATTATTTTTATGAGATTTGAAATAGGGATTCAAGTTTCCTTTTGTGTATGAGTGAGAGTAAAAAGGAAGGAATTGTGACACCAGACTAAATACAATTTTCAGGTACATACCGGACAAGGCGATTCTATACGAAATCTCGCCTTTCACCGGCCGAAATGCAATTAAAGAAGTCCTATTCATATCTTCACACGGTTGTATAAAATAATGAAAAAAGTAAGAGTCATCACACTTCTACTTTGTGAACATGATTTCTGCAAGTGTCTGGAGGTACTGCTCCTCCAACACTGTAGTGAGTTAAATTCTTTTCCTATTTCAGATTAATCTTAAACTTGCTGGAACAGGAAACGATTATTCCTTGCCACTGGTATATATCCAGGTCAATCTGCTCATAAAAGGTCCTAGTCTGATCCGGCTCTATTATCGGAGTCCGTATCCCAGTGCCTGAAAGGGGGAGATGGACACTCATTAAGCCTAAAATACATACCGGCTCTACTTTCTTGAAAGCTCAGTTCTTTCTTTTGGTATTTTATTTATTTATTGTTGTGTTTTGTTTGTTTTCTTTTCTTTTTTATAAAGTTTGTATCGACTGGTCAATATTTAAAGCAGAGCGAGAGAAGTGTTTTCAATCAAATCTAGTCACTCTGCCATGTCCAAGGGAGGAGATTGACAGCTAGATGACTTCAATTAAATGATTGATAAGGCGGTACGCAAAAGCAAAACGTATGAAACTGACATTCAAGATCCAAGAGTAAAGAGATGAAAAGTTTACAATTTGCCATGATTCCTTTCAATTCAAATTTTACTTCGCATGAATGATATATAACTCACATGACATAAGGTCATTTCTGTTAATATTCATCAGCATTGAACTGTAACGTTCAATGTATAAAAAAGTGGGCAGTATTTTTTATATTTTAGGCAGATTTTTATATATCCCAATATTTTTTCAATATCAACTGTTGGTTGATCAACATTGCAAAGGTGAATCTTTTAAAATATTTAATAATTTCAGCTCAACTTGACAATGAAAAAATGGGAATTATGTCACATTAAAAAATTACAGTACAGCTTAAAAATATAATGTTCAGACCTGAACTCGGGACTGCAGCAGAAAAGACCGAACCTGAATCCGCTACTTCACCTTCTTATTGGAGATGTATTATTCATATGCTGAAATTAGCATTTGAAATAAACGGTTTACTATCTTCATGCTTACGCATTTTAAGTCACGTGAAGCAAGGAATATAAAGAAATAACTTTGTAAATTAACGGGAACAGACATCTGCTTGCGTCCTTGGACAATACATATTGAGACATTGGAATTTAAATGTTTACATAATTTTGCAATTGGAAGGATGATCCGAAGTCTTATTTAAATTGCTAACTGATCAAAAGAAATTGAAATTAAAAATAAAACTGGAATGCAAAAACTTGAAGAAGAAACATTTTGTCGTTGGATATTAATTGTGAATTATTGCCAGTTAGGTATGGAATAAATAGTATCTAGTTACATTTGAATAATCGAAATTGTATGATGTAATTCATTTTGCTCCAAATATCACTAACATATGGAACTTTTGAGCTGAAATTAGAAATCCGTTCTTTTTGGGAAATTTCGTTACACGTACGTGATTTTAAATAAAGTACTTGAAAGAAAAAATTATTGCAGTTTAAAGGAGGATTGCGATGCAAAAGTATTACTTAAAAAGTAAAGGACATTGAATTTTAAAACGATACAATGCAGTGTTTTATTGAGAAGAGGTGGATTTGGATCCTTGAATTCGTAACATTTTTTGTATTCAAAACAGTCCTTACCCACAATTTCACTCAGTTTACTCTCTCGTCCAGTAATGCAAGGTATTCTGATAAATTAGTGCAACATTTTAACACAAGCATAATACAATGTGCGAGATTATGCAAAAGTGCGGATGAATGTACGTCTGTTAACCACAATGCGGCCATGGGCGTTTGCGAACTAACAACATACGTTCCTGGGGTGGTGACACCTTCAACAGCAGCCGAATCCAATTGGAACGTTTATTATGATGGTACGTATCCTTTGAATTATTATATACAGTCGACTCTCGTTATCTCGACATCATCGGGACCGTCAAAAATATCGAAATAAACGTGTAGATAATGACTGGAATAATGATGTTTTTACTTTGCTTGGTGTAAATTTTCTACGGATTTAAAGAAAAAAGTTGAACTAACCTATGACTTAAAATTAGAAGAAATAAAGAAAGTATTTGCAAACTGGTCAAAAAGAATACCTTCTCCAATTGGCAAACTAGTCATTATAAATCACTTGCCCTAGCAAAATTGAACCATCTTATTTTAAGTATACCAAATCCACCTTTGATAAAAAATAAATGAAATACAAAACCTATTCTTTAAGTTTCCTTGGAATAATGGTACAGTTAAAGTCAAAAGAAATATTATAACTCAAGAATATAAATTTGGAGGATTAAAAATGATAGACCTTAAATGTTTTATGTGCAGTTTAAAAGCTACATGGCTCAGAAAACTTCTGAACTCAAATAACATATACTGTCAATTGGTTGAAACAAATGTATAAATTTGGAACAGATTATATTAAGACAGAATTACATTCAGACATTAATCCGTTTTGGAGAGATGTAATTTATAGTTATTATACACTCTCAATGAATTTTAAACTATGTTATACTAAGCAGTACTATTTTGTGAACTTATGGTATAATCCAAGCATAAAATAGGAAATTCTAGTATTTGTTTAAATAGATGGATAATAGGAGGTATTCTTTTTATAGGAGATCTTATCAAAAAACATTTAATATTAGAACTATTTTTTTAGAATATAGAGGTATAGTAGCTGCTGTTTAAGAATTTATAAAAAAAGAAAATGTTCAAGATTTACCAAAATAATATAAATATAACACACCTATTCCAAATCCTATATGTATAATTAATAGAGATAAAAAGGATGCCGTTCTATATATAGAGCAATGCAAGCTGAAAAACAGTATCCAAAATCATTACATAAGTGGAAAAATGATTTAAGGAATATAAATAACAGTGAATTTTTTGAAAAAAATTCTTTGTATAATTTGGTTTACATATATACAGAGGACCCAAAGTTAATATGGTTTCAGTATAGAATAAACCATAGAATTCTTGCAACAAACTATTTGCTTAAGAAAATAAATATAATTAATGATGATAATTGTTCATTTTGTCATAATGAAAAAGAAACATTAATTCATCTTTTTTATGATTGTGATGTAACATTACATTTTTGGGAACAACTACAAGTTTATATTAATGATAGATGCAACCTTAACATTCAAACATGGAGTCAGTTAGATATATTGTTTGGCAGTGCACATCTTGATGAAGTTATATAAATAAAATAATATTACATGCCAAATATTACATATATTACTGTAGATTAAAACAATTAAGGCCTGATATAGGAACCTTTAAACAACACTGTGTGCCAGTTATAAAATTGATAAATATATGTCCAAACAACCATTCAAGCATAATGAATTTGAAAAAGCATGGGAAAAATTCAATAATTTAGTGAGCCCCTTATGATTGTGATGTCTTTAAGAAATTCATTCTTTTTTTAGAACTAAATTAAATTGATAATAGGTTTGTAGGGGTGTTACTACATGTTTATAATTCATTCATAATTATTTTTAAACTCTTCCCTCACCAAAATCTGAATGTTTATAATTTAATCATAATTATTTTTAAACTCTTCCTCCACCAAAGCCCGAAAAGAATTGCTTGCCAGTTCATTTATATATAAGGTTATCGCTTAAGGAAACTCTAGTAGTTGGCACCAAAAACCTTTTATATAGGTTTTTTTCTATCCTTTTTTTATAACAACTTTTTTCTTCTCTCTTCTTTTTACTTTTTATAGCTCATTGTTTCAAACAAGCTGTCTAAAACATTTAAAAAAAAAACATCAAAATGAATAAAGTGTTTCTGTTAGCACTATTAATTTTTCAATCCCTTTTCTAGTGTGTGTAGATACCTTAAACTTGTTTTACCAGTAAATGTGTATGTATGATATATTTTTTCTCTTTCCTGGTAAAGGTATATGTTGGTTATGTATTTACAAGTGAACTGTTTTGTTGTTATTTCTTTAGTTGGAAAATTGACTGGTGAGATAATACCTGTATCATCTTATATTTACTGTTTTTGTTGTTGTTGCTGTAAAGACATAAGTGGGTTATGTATATAAAGGAACTATCGGTTTTTATTGTTTCTTTAAGGAGTTTTGAAAATTTAATTGTTTATCAATAAGAACAATATGAAAAACAGAAGTGTTTTTGGAACACATAAATTAAGAATTGAAATAGCATGCTATAATTATGAGTTTATTTCTTCTGTAAAAATTTATTATGTTACAGTCAATCAAATAGTATAATCATCCAAAATAGAAATATACTTTCTTCTCACAGTATATAAAAATAATATTATTATAACATTTCTAGTTACATGTTGGACATCAAGTGTTTAATTATGGACAGCTTAGATTGTAATTTAAAAATATATTACTTAAAAAAAAATTCCCATAGAATTGTTAAAATTAAAATCTTTAGTCGAATTAGTACTTGTAACATGTATTATATATAATTATTCTCTTTTTTAAAATAAAAAGACAATTTAAGTTTGGATGTATTGATCGTTTTTTGTATGTGAGTAAAAATATGCTTATTAATTGGAAAAATAAATGGGTAATCTATGGCTACTGAAATTAAAAAAAAACGTGTAGATAAAATAATAACAGTGTGAAAATAACTTTTGGGCTGACATTTTACTTCGAGGTACTGAAAATATCGAGATAAATAATATATCAAATATAAATAAAGAAGGAAAAATTCGTAACTTTCAAAATTTCATCGAGATAACAAAATATTGAGGAAACGCGATGTCGAGAAAACGATAGTGACTGCATTATAGTGTACTGATAATTATTTGTAGAGAGACATAGATTTTTTTATTTCACTATGTTGCAGCTGTGAGCATTTTAAAGTTTTATGGTATGAGTATTAGTGTCTACTTTTTGTTTACCGACCTTGTTTTAGTGAATCGACTTTCACGTTATCTATTGGCATCTTTGTGATATACAGAATTTTATTGATTCATGTAAATTTTATGTTATACTAGGTACTTATGTTACCGGTTTCAAATCACTTTCCTATCAATGATGTGGGTTCAAATACCAAATTACCGAGAGAATTCCACAAAAGAAATGTGACTCATCATCGTGTCTGAAAATAACTAAAATACTAAAGCTGATCTTGAATATGGATTTCACCCTTGGTCAGAATTTTGTGATCCTCTCTTGAAAATATCCTACAATCAAGGGTAGACTTCCATTATTTTGATAAGTTTATGGAAATGTTTTAGTTTCCAAAAACGCTGTATATTTTAAATCTAACATTGTTGTCATTGAAAACTGTTTTTTCTTACCGAATTAAAAAAGTGTGTTTATGTTTTTGTACCAGATCGGTTTGTTCCTGCTGTTGATGCGTGGCAGCAATCTACATACATGCTCATTGATAGACCACTTGCAGCAAGCTATGCTATAGATGGCAATCGCGACGAAAACAATCAATTGACGACTGAATTATACTGTGCTCATACTGCAAGTGGCTATTCTTATTGGGGAATGGAATTCGAGCGTTTAGCAGAAGTGTCCCATGTTATCATCTCTTTTAGATATGCCTCAAATACTAGTAAGAAGTTTTATGATTACGATCTTTCATAAAAAAATTGCTAATTTTGATCTGCCCAATTAAGTTTTCATTACAAAATATTTGTAAGATATTTGTGTTTTACTTTTTATTTTGTAGACATCAGGAATTCAAATTTGACAGTTAAAGGGTACGAACATTACAGTGAATGAAAACTTAACGTACAGACGTGGATCTACAAGCTTAATTTCTTTATCATATGTCTATACCATTCTAAAAACAATAACACAATATATGCGTTTATATTTCAAAGGTTAAATTATCTTTATAAGTAAGACCAAGAAAAAATAAAACAAAAAAACAAAAGGCCCAAAAATGATGATCACCTGTCAATCAGAAATGTAACAACTTCACGGTCGTTTTTGGCGTTAATTTCCCTTTTCAGAACTTTACACCAGCTTAATTCGCTATCGATGTATATCCTTGATTGAAAGAAATCACGGTTTCTATCCACTTTTATCCTTTTCGTTCTCTTTTCCGTACGTTTCACACCTTCCGTATTGTCCGCCATTATTTTGATTTGATATTTATTCATATATCAATAACGTGACTCCGATCCGCACATTTGCAGGAAAAATCGAATAGCTTCCAGCCAAATTATGAATCATATTTGACTAAATGTCAAATAAGAATTTTTTTCGAATGGTCAGAACTGTTTCGGAGAGAGTTTCTAAGTGAGAAAACTTCGTCCATACTAGTTTTATAATGCATTAGATAATAATAAGATGTTAACTTGACAATCTATGTGGATGAACTTGGCCATAAATATAACTTTAATGAACCTTAAAGTGCTAACAGAAGCTTGGAATTGTTTTAACAGTTACATACTGGTTAGTACTTTTAACGTCGAGCAGTTATATAATCAAAAACAATGTATACTCAAGTTTTTTTTATTGTTTAACGTTGTTTTGTTTTGCACCATTCAAATTTTGGTCAGAAGTATTAAAATTTCCTGATGTTGACCTCTGCTTCTTCCCGTGCAGATTAGTCATTCTATAAATACATTTAAGTTGCTTGTTTTATCGGTTTTGATTTTAACTTTTTGTTTATATTTTGTAGATAACAGAAACTCGAATTTGCAGTTACTGATTTCTTCTACCCGACAAGATTCAGACAACAATATCGGAACTGACTGCGCATACTACGTCGGACCCCCAGCATCGCCGTCTTTACCTGTGAAGATTCCATGTGCTCAGCATGTGATAGGAAAGTTTCTGAAGATCATCCACGATCAGGATGACTTCCTTACCCTTTGTGAAGTAGAGGTTTACTCGGTTTAGAGAAACACTTCTGGCTATCCACTATAAATTTTAAAAAAGTTATAAAAATTATAAACGTTTCTATTACATCTGTAAAACTGTTGAATTTCTTCTAACAGTTTTTATTTTACGTTTGAAAATATGAAAAATATGAAATCCAATATCATTTACAGCACTAAAATGGAAATGACTATATCAGACTTTTCCGTCAGCAGATATTGGAAGAAAAAAATGGGGAAAATATCCTACATTTCATATAAGTAAGACAAATATTTCATCAATTTGCTGTATAATAAAATTTTGAAATAAACTTCTGCAGTGATAATATCCCTTTAATTTTTCTTTCGTTTTTATTTTTCGAATTCATTATGAATGACATTGGCCCCTAATTTCAATCTCAAAACTGACGAGTAGACCACAATTTTATGAACCGAGCTGTACTTCACACCGTTAATCGTTTTTTTTTTTCATTTTGCTCTCGAGTGATATTTTCTTTTGCCAAATTCAGGAATTGATGTTGCACGTATTCATTATCCCTCATGTACATACTCAATCAAACCGAGTCTGCAATTTTCTTGTTATTTTGTTGTGATTAATGCTTTCGAGGGATCACTTTGTTTCGGATTTTTTTTCAGCTACGTTTTGACAAATCACACGTTATCATTTAAACATAGTCTTGTATTGAACGTGATTTGAACTTCTTATTATGTTTTTATACAAAGAACAAATAAGAATTCTATTTCTTCTAGTCACCTTTAAAAACTTCTGATTAAGACATGCAAATTCCTAATTACTTTTGGACATTAAAACGTCACACCAGCACAGTAAGGTCAAATAGCGACTTTGAAGCTTTACGGTGGAAGGAGACATATATCGTATGTGGATATTGATAATAAGATATTTTAAAATTAAACATTAGTTATTTATCATATAAATATCATATTAAATCATGTAGAACTAAATTAACATTTATTGTTCAATAAACTTTCTGTAAGAAAACGTTTCTTTTATTTAAATTTATCACCGTACCCCACCCACTTAAAATTATATTTATCCTAAAACTTATACTTTATTGATAACTTTCATTGGCATATTTTGTATGTAGAAAGTTGTTTCTTGTAAAGCAGTCATAAAAACACAAATCATTATTAAACTGCAAGAAAATGAAGAAAATGTAAAGGACACCATATATAAAAACAGCAATTTTTCGAAATATTTAATATTCATAATAATTATCTGTTTTTATCATAAAAGATCTACTAACATTATTAATAGATACTAAAACTACATTTAAGGAATAAATTTGATATCAAAATGTTAAAAATCAACTATGTTTAAAAGATTAAGCTGAAAAATTTAAGGAAAAAGTAAAAAATGGTATTTTTTATTTTTGGCGTCCATCTTGGACGCAATCTTGTATTTCTTATTCCCCAAAATTGAAATCCAATGTCGTAATCTGTGGACCAAACCGAACATTTTGGTATCTGAAACCCCTTTTTTATGATCCGGGACAACTAAATCGCCTAAAAACGAGTCGTTTGATGATATGGCTGCCATTTTGGATGCAGGCTTATGAGGCATAGCAACAATCAATACGGATTGCGCGATAGGCGGAAATAATCGGAACCGTTTATTGGAGTACTACTTGACCTAATTTAAATTTAGACCCCATCCATATATATCAAGTTTTATTAGAGATTATATGTTTGCTGTAGAAAAATGAATGAAGCTAAACAAAAAGGGGCCATTGTTTCAGTGTCGGAAGGAAATATTTTTCCCCAAGTGAACACCAGATACAGTTTTTTTTTCAATGAAATTCAGTTAGAACAAAAAAAAGTTTACCAATTACAGATTTCTGGCGCATCATTTCATGAGTTCTTCATTGTAAAGTCCTCAAATAAATTTCTTTGATGACAAATAATTTCATAAAATGTGTAGATTTTGTGTTCTAAAATTGGTATGCGATTTCACTTGTTTCAGTTATATCATGTATATAAAACTGTCATCAAACACAGTGAAAATTATAATTATATTTATTCTTTAGTTTTGGTTGTCACAACAAATGATTTTGTCGGACTTTGGAGAAATGAGGACTTTATTTAGTATTTAAAATGATAATTAATATTACATTGAAACCGGGGTAATTAATTGCATGATATTCTATTAATTTTAAGGCAAAGTGTATTATTATGTAAATCAAGCTGTAGAGATAACAAATTTAATAATTCAGAATTCATCAACACAATAAAACCATTGTTCCGAATGCAGGACTTCATATTAATCGAGAAACGTAAAGAACCGACAAGAAGTGTTATATCAAAAAGATAAATCATTTATTGCATTAAATTATTTTTTTAAGTATATGTTAATACATGATTTATGCAGATGATATTCACTAGAGGTTATTCAGGTTGTTTTTTTATTATAAATAATTAATTCATTATCATCGAAAAGATAAATATTTGTTAAGTTGCGGTACCTACGCTTGAAACACGAATAAATAGAATAGAAAAACTATAGTAACTTATTACATATGAATAGTTGGAATTTTATGATTATGATTCAAGCTTATAAAAAATCAAGCTAGTCCGACACTAGGGTATTTCTATTTGAAAAACCCTGCAGATACTATTCAGACTTTGTGCTGTTTAGACTTTTACATTATCATACTTATAACTTATCAGACTTTATTTTATAAGAAGGGAGGACAACGTTATTGAAGGAGTGCCTTGTAATAAATTGTAAAATAATTGAAGAAGAAGGATTGCGTTCATTATTGCATTTAAGGAAAGGATTGTGTCATTGCATTTAAAGAACTAATTGCATTTTTACTGCATTTGAAGTAAGGATTGTGATGCAAAATAATTACATTTAATGTAAGGAACATTGAATTTAAAACTATACAATGCATTGGTTTAAGGAGATGAAGTGGATTTGGGTCACAATTTTTGTATTTAAAACAGTCCTTACCCACAGGTTCACTCAGTTTACTCTCCCGTCGAGTAATGCCCGATAAAGTGATAATTTAGTGCAACATTTAAACACAAGCATAATACAATGTGCGATAAATATTATGTAATGGTGCGGATGAATGTACGTCTGTTAACCACAATGCGGACACAGGCGTTTGCGAACTAACAACATACGTTCCTGGGGTGGTGACACCTTCAACAGTAGCCGAATCTAACTTGAACATTTATTTTGATGGTACACGTCCTTTGAATAATTATATCATGGTATACTGATTATAATTTAAAGAGAGACATAGGTTTTTATTTGTTTGGGTCGTCAGACCAAACAAATAATGGTAGCGAAATTTCAGACCCTGATGTTCTTATTTGCAAATACCGAAAGTAGTCAAAACTCCTCGAGGCGGTTACTTCCTTTCATATGTACATGTACGCCGAAAAAATAAGGGGAAATCACTGCGTAAAGATTGTCATATGACAGGTGCATTAATTTTCGTAACGAAAAAATAGTTCTCGATTGCTCGAAGATTTCTAATATTGTGTTATTCTTATAGATATACATGCTTTTATTCAGCCCCATGATTATTTACTTCAGTGTAAACAACATGTTTACCGTGAACAAATTATATCGAAATTAATAAGGGTTACAAAGTCTAATTTAGAATAATATGGTATTCTTCAGTTATCTTATAACTCCCCGTGGTCGAGGGGTTTACACGTTCGCTTTCAAAGCGAGAGGTCTGGAGTTGAAATCCCAGTTTAAGCAACTCATGTTTTTTTTTATTTGTTTAAGCCACATAAACATTGAATTGAATATCAGTGTTGCAGTTAGTCTTATAGCCAATTTACTTTAGTTATAAAACAACATTGGTGACACTATATAACGAAATTGGTTTATAATCTCACAACCTTCACCTTTCTGACATTCTGAGACACAAAAAAATTCAGCGCCTTCTGTGCTTTGATTATATTTGTCAATATACTTGTAACATCCGATACAATCTTTCTGATTCGTGTAAATGATATTTCAACACGGGGGACCCGTGACCGAGTGACAAATGTTGTCAACTTCGAATCACTCTTCTATCAATGATGTTGGTTCAAACCCGTCAAAGACTTTGGATTCTTTCATATTGAAGAAATGGACGTTCGGTGATTCAATTCGGGTGTCAGCTTGTAAAAATGCATTGAAGGGACGAAGACTTTTTCATTCAGTAAAGCTGAAAACTCGCCATATGAACTCTTTGTCGGTATAAATTTAAATCCACTAATTTAAACAAACAAACAAACAAATAAAATTCTTTAGCGAAGCAATAACTGTGGAGGGAGGTAAAGTAGGATCATGAAATTTGGCTTATATGACGAACAAGTCTGAAACTTTGATATCTACTAACGTAAATTTTATTTAGCGAAAATCACCTAAACAGCTCGACGAAAAAATCATATGACTCAACACCCTGTCTGAAAAAAAAACAACTTGAATGCTTAATTCCTCTTGAATAAAGATTACTCCAAGTCTTGTGGTCCTCTTTGTAAAATATCCTAGAACGAAGGGTGGTATTCATGTTTGTTAAGTTTATGTAACATTTCTTGCCACAATGTTTAAGTTTCCAACAACGTCATATATCTTAAATTTAAACATCATTGTTTTTGAAAACTGTTTATTATAACCGAATTTAAAAAGTCTATTAAGTTGTTACTTTTCTTTTTAACCAGATCGTTTTGTCCTGCTGTTGACGCGTGGTAGCAATCTACATACGTACACGAGAATGGACCACTTGTAGCAAGCATTGCAATAGATGGCAAACGCGACAACATCATTAACGGGGCGGATGAAAAATACTGTGCTAGAACTGCAAGTGGCTATTCTTATTGGGGAATGGAATTTGAGCGTTTTGCAGAAGTGTCCCATGTTATCATCTTTTTTAGGAATGCATCGCATATCAGTAAGAAGATTTATACCATTCAGTTGAAGATGACATGTGTCATGGTTGTAATTATGAACATGTGATTTTGTAAACTTATTAGGGGATTGATCTTACAAATATTGAGGTCTGACGAACACACTACACAAACGTTTTTTAAGCACAGGATCAAATCAATATCGTATAGTCTCATGCTTTATTACACATTTGTTCATTTGGTCTGCATCACAAATTCTCTTGGCAACCCAAAGAAAGACATTTTTATAATACGATTTGATTTTAGAATGCATCCGGCTGTGGTGCTTTTTCGTTTTACGCTTACTTATTCTCAAAATAAAATCAAGTATTGAAGTACATTTTAGCTTTATAAGGTACCCAGTATGCTCTATTGTTAAGTTTGTTTATATTGAAGTGCTTGTAATAATGTCCTCAACAATACGAGTATATTCTAGCCGTGAAAAATATGACATTTGAGCTAATTTATGTTTTATCTTATTATTCATGTAATATTATATCCATATATAAAAAATGTAATAGAAATTATTTTTTAATTTTGTTACATAACAGTATAACAAAAATCAAAACATAAATCTATTTAAATTCCATTAAGCCCCAAAATGATATTATTTTATTTCATAAAACATTTTAAGTCTTTGATGTTTTGTTGCTTTTTTCAACATGTTGAGCAATTAGCTAAACCATCCTTTGCTACTTTGACACTTAAAAAATTCAGTTGTATTTAAGTAGCTCTTAATCCAATATTAAACAATATAAACACATGTTTGCCCTTTTAAAGGATGAATACATTAACTACATTTATGAGCCTTGATGCACCTATAAGTTTTAACAGAAGCTTGAAATAGTTTTAAACAGTTACATTCTGGTACTTTTATACTTTACAAGCTGCTACTTTACATCGAGCAGTAATATAATAAAAAGCAATATGTACTCCAAGATTTTTTTATCGTTTAAGACGTATTGCACACACGATTGTGCTGTTTTGCACCATTCAAATTTTGGTCAAGGATATTGAAATTTCCTGACGACTTTTTTGGCAGTGTTTATCTCTGCTTCTTTACGTGCAGATTTTTCATAGTGAAATATAAGTAAGTTGTTCGTTATATCTGTTTTGATTTTAACACTTTTTGTGTATATTTTGTAGACAACAGGAACTCGAACTTGCAGTTACTGATTTCCCCTACCCGACAAGATTCAGACAACAATATCGGAACTGACTGCGCATACTACGTCGAACCCCCATCGCCGTCTTTACCTGTAAAGATTCCATGTGCTCAGCACGTGACAATGAAAGTTTCTGAAGATCATCCACGACCAGGATGATTTCCTTACCCTTTGTGAAGTAGAGGTTTACTCGGTTTAGAGAAACACTTCTGGCTGTCCACTTTTACTTTAAATAAAAAGTTTCTATTACATCAGTAAAACTGTTGAATTTCTTCTTACAGTTTTTCATTTTACGTTTAAAATATGAAAAATATGAAATCAAATATCATACAGTGGATATGACTATATCAGACTTTTCCGTGAGCAGATATTTAAAGAAATTAAGGGGGACAATATTCTACATTTCATATATGTTAGACAAATATCAAATAAAAAATGATGTATAATAAAATGTTGAAATAAACTTCTGCAATGAAAGTACCCCATTAATTATTCTTTCGTTTTTATTTGTCGAATAAAAGAGACCTCTGATTTCACGCAAAAATCATTATGAATGACTTGACCTAATTTAAATCTCAAAAGAGACAAGTAGACCGCAATTTTATGTACCGAGCAGCAATTTACACCGTTAATCTTTGTTTTCATTTTGCTCTTGAGTGATATTTTCTTTTGCCGACTTCAGAAAACTTCATCATTTACGTTATCATTTAAACGCAGTCTTTCATGTAGCAACTGCTTCCCCAAGGAAAAGACAATTATCAATTCTTTGGGCACTATCAATTAAATAGTTAATGAATTTATTTCTATAATCATCTAAGATGCATAACAGAAAGTTTCTTGAACATTTTATATCACCCATGTTTTCATGGGCATCTTATAGATACAGATCTAAAGAAAAGAGGAGTAATAAAATTTTCTGATTGGTCATATGATTATTAAAGAACAGTTTTAAATAATTCATCTTTTCGGAAAATAATTCCTTTTGTTCAAACAGTACCGGACAGTAATCATATGTTCTGGCGTAATGAATAAAGCAATCGTAAATTGCTTTTAAAGGGGTTTCGTATACCAAAACATTCGGTTAGGTCCGTAAATTACTAAATTGGACTAAGAAATCCAAGATTTCGTCCAAGGGGTCCGACAGAAATATGATTATTATCTTTTACATTACATTACTTGAATTTGCGACAGGTAAAACTTATCATTTTTTTTTTTCATTTCTGTATCAATTTTGTTCCTTAAATGCACCTGTGGTATTTATTTTTAATGTTATATTTTAAGATAATGACAGAAAGTGATGACGAAAAATATCGAGAAAAAAAACTGCCAGAAATATTACTTATCTTATTCAAGCTTAACATAAAGGGGACATTGTTTCAGTGTCGGGTGAAAATAGTTTCCCCAAAGTCGTCTCCAGATGCAATATTTTACCATGAAGTACAGTTAGAACAAACAATTTTGTAAAGAACCGACAATAACTGTAATATTAGGAGTAAAAAGATAAACACTTATTGAATAGTAATTACTTTTACAGATGATAAAGTTTGAAACAGATAACTTGATTCAGTAAGAGATATTTAAAATAATACTGGTTTCCGCTTTCAATTATTGAACCAAGACGATATCACCATGAATAAAAAATCCACTTACTAATAAAGCAAGTGCTGGTTTATCAATTTAAGACCGATTGGAATGGAAAATTACAAGCCTCAAACAAAGAAAAACTATATTATCTGTATAAATGAGAACATAATTGAGAAGACTATTTTACAATATAACCGAGAACCGTGTGCATATCGCTTCTTAACCCATTAGTCTATGAGCATTTGTGACAAATGCCTGTTTTTATCGAAAAGCAAGTTACAAGTTCAAATTGCTATGAAACTATTAAAATGCTTTAATACTAATCAAACTTGGCACAAATATGTATTGGACCATAGCCTTTGTAACAGCATGCTCAATCTGAAATTTCTTGATACCATGGCAACGAGAGAACATCTCAAAATTGCCAAAACTCATCATTATTTTACGTTGATTTCAAAGTGATGCAACTTCTCATTGAAATGATATAGAGTCAAATGCTTTTCAGTGCTTGTAAAACATTACCTTAAGATTAACCTGAGGCTATTCTTGCCCTCTCACAAGTCCAGAATGTTCGTAGCGTTGTGGGGCGGTAGACCCCCACCTTCAAACCCCTAGCAGAAGAGGGCACATCCCCAATCTGGCATCCCACTGACTTCCGGTAGAAATGCTAAGATATAACAATACTCCATACAACGAGCGTATCAGCGAAGAATGTCGAATACTTGGAGAAGAATTCCACGCAATTTTGTCCTGTCATACGGAAAAAAATGCATTCCAGAATATTATTATAAACATCTTTAAATGTAATTAAGTATAATGAATTGTTTAATAGTACCGACTATGCTACCTTGAAATCTTTAAGTATGTTTGTTTCTTATAATTTGAATCAATAAGTAACTTTCGTTTTCAATTAAATAAAAATCTTGTCATTAGAACTCGCCAGATATACTTAGCTCTGATTGGTCAACGTTTCAGACAAACGTCACACCTTTATGATTCAAAACTTTACCACAAAATAATCGTGCAACACAAACATAGCTTTAAAACGATTAAATCGTGTCTTTGCAATGTTCACAATTTATTTACAAAATGCATAAGTCCCACAATAGCGAGGAACATCAACAGTAAACATGCATAAATATATACAAATGCATAATGGAAAACGGCTATATTACATTCTTAGGATGATAGTTATATATAGTTACAATTTGGTGAAAAAAATATATTAAACACTCATATTTAGTATGATAAATAGATCAAATCAAATGTTTTACACCTTTCACAATAACCGTAACAAAACAACGAAACGAAAGCATTAACACAAACGAAAAGAAAGAGTATCCAGGTCATATACAGACTTTAACAAATTAATTTCAATTCAGTATTTATTTAATTCCATAATATTCAAGATGTTTATGATAAACAATAAAGTTTCATATTTGAATCTTGGATTTGCATGTAAGAAAAAGAAAATGTGCGCAATTTACAGCATAAGCATCCAATTCAGATGTTATTTATAATATGCATGCATATAGCCCAGAAGACATATTATTCAGAAGTGTTGTTAATATCTTAAGATATTCTACTTTTTATATTTTAACATAAGTGATTACATGTTGCTATTTCAACATTTTCATGAAAGAGAAAGAGTTTATATTATGTACATACAACATAGACACAAATTGTCATTCAAATAATTCAAATGCCAAAAAAAGTATTATGTTATGCTTTAATCAATAGATGATAATTTGTTAAAAGGTTGCATTATTTAACAATATAAGTTTAACTCTTTCATGAAAAACAGGAAAATGCAAATAATGCCATATACATGCAGCATAGAGTGCATATTTTCAATAATGTCATTTATAAATTGTTGTGTATTGTATATTGTATTTAAGAAGCATAGTAAACATTCTAAAATTTCTAGAAGTGCTGTATCTTTAATATGTCAAAATTTGACAAAAAAGTTTCACTGACCCTTTCTTAAATATCCTATGTGAACTATGTGAATATTGATTATAGAATATTCTGTTTTCAAACATGAATCATTAATATCTATTACATATACATTTGACATGTTTCATCATTCATTACATTAATCTATAATGTACATTACATAAACAATATAATTTTTTATATAACATTGAGAATTAACAAGAAAAAACAAACAAAATATTGCATAATTTTATTACAAAAGATACTTAAATTTTCTAATTTCTTCATATGTATACAGGTTAATAATTCTCTAAATTTAAACATACTTGGTCTGTGCCAAAGTCCCGTTTCAATTGGTATCAGTTAGTTCCTTGTTAAAAACATAAAACAAATTCTAGTCTTATGTATTGTTGATTTCAGCCTTCCAGCTTTGAATAAAGCTATCTTTTAACTTTAGAAATTTGCTTTAATAAGCAATTTACTACTGCTTAAACCTCTAGCATACCATACTCCAGAAAAACCTGTCTCACATAAATATTGTTTAAAATCTTCTTTCCAGAGTGACTTAGCTAAATTCTTATTGTGAAGTTCCCTCAAAACAATATACGACTTTGATGTGAGTTTTTTGTTGGTTTGTTTCTATTTATATTATCAATAAGTCTTGTCCAATATGATACATTGTATTAGACAGGGTAGACATTTTAAATATAAGAATATATTTGTTAAACTTCAATTGAACTTTAATCCAAAACAGAAACGTCGCCAAATCCCCAAATTTCACTTCCATATAATAAAATTGGTTTAATTGTCTTTTCAAATAGTTCAATTTGTACATCAAATGGTAAAGCTTGCTATTTATCTTTCCTTAACAGTGCAAACATAGCTTAGGGATACAGCACTTATTCATTATCCCTCATGTACAGACTCATTCAAACCGTGTCTGCAATTTTTAAGTAGTTTTGTTGTGATTAATGCTTCCGATGGATCACTTTGTTTCCAGATTTTTAAATTTCACAACAGCAGGTGTCAAGTGCTGTCTGACAACCCAAAAAAGTTGCCCCGTACTTTACTTCAGTGTTGTTATATTTCTTTGGCCCTTCGGGATCATTGATACCAGCACTATTAAGTGTTAAGAATTGAGTACCTCTCAAGCCGGTTCTAGGGGGCGTGAGAAATGTTGCACTTATTCATTATCCCTCATGTACAGACTCATTCAAACCGTGTCTGCAATTTTCAAGTTATTTTGTTGTGATTAATGCTTCCGATGGATCACTTTGTTTCCAGATTTTTATATTTCACAACAGCAGGTGCCAAGTGCTGTGTGGCAGCTGTAAAACGTTGCCCCGTATTTTACTTCAGTGTTGTTATTTTTTTCTAGTCCTTCGAGATCATTGATGTCAGAACTATTAAGTGATGATGAATTAAGAACCGCTCAAGCCGGTAATAGGGGGCGTGAGGGATGTTGCACTTATTCATTATCCCTCATAAACAGACTCAATCAAACCAAGACTGCAATTTTCAAGTACTTTTGTTGTGATTTATCACTTTGTTTCCAGATTTTTATTTGCTTGATCCGCAATAGTAATTGTTTGTATATATATTTTTATTTGATAGATGACGATAGAGTTTATTACTTACTTATTGATACTGTTTAGCTTTTCTTTCATATCTCCAATTTTAATAGAATGGAACTGCTAGATATCATGTATTTATTAGTTGTGGGAAATAGACTAAATATAACACATATTTGTGCAGACAAAAATGCTCAGTTTCACACTGTTCCCCTCGTGAAGCTATTTAGTCAAACCATTTATAAAAGAAGACACGCTGTTCTTATTAACTGATGTTTTTAAATAATTATATTTTGCATGTCTAGTATTATTTAAATTGTTAAATACAACCACATATGTTAAATAATGATATTTTTTGTAAATTTCTGTTGTTACATTATATGTAAACCTTGACTAAATAAAGAAATATTTATATATTGTTTTGTGTTCTATTTAAGTATCTGTTAACAAAATTTGTGTGGATGATATTCAATGACGTTTTATGAAAGATATTGTGAACATTCTTGGATGTTGATCATTGTTAAAAACGATTCATCTTATTTCTATGACGTTTATATAAAAGAAGATACTTTGAAAACGAAGTTAAAAAGTCAAGTTTTCAGAAGAAGGAAAAATGAGATATCTCAATGCAATTCGTTCAACGTAATATTTGTAAAACATTTTGTCTGTCTGAATTGCTTTTTTAATGTCTTTGAATTTTGGCGGAAAAACAAATGTTATCATTTTGAGGCACTAAATTTTTTCTGCATATAGTATCTAATTGCCGCCTTTACATGTTGTTAATTTGCTAGAAGATTTGGATTTAAAAAGTCAATCAAATATATCGTTTTAAGATTATTGGCCGGTTTAGATCTCTGCCAAGCCCTAAGGGAGGAGATTTACAGCTAGGTGACTTTAATTAAATGTTTGATAAGGCGGAACACAAAAGCAATATGTATGAAACTGACATGAAAATATTACAGCCCAGCCTGAAAATAAAATCATCGGACCAGAGCTCGGGGCGGCAGTACAAAAGTCCGGACCTGAATCCGCTACTTCACCCTCTTATAGTAAATATATTATTCATATGCAGTAATTGGTTTTTGTTGGTATTTGAAATAAACTGTTAAGTATCTTCATGCCTGTATGATTCAGAGGATGCATTTGCCATTACACACGAAAGTCACGTGAAGCAAGTAACTTTGTAAATTAGTGGGAAAAGACAATTGCTTGCGTCCTTAGACAATACGTATTGTGACAAATGGAAATAAAATATTTACATCATTCTGCAATTTGAAGTATGATCCAAAGTTTTATTTTAATTGCTGCCTCGTCAAAAGAAATTGAAATTAATAATAAAACTGAAATGTAAACACTTAAAGAGGATACTTTTTGTCATTGGATATTAATTGTGAATTAAAGCCAATGATTATTCAGTAAATAGAATCGGATAACAATAGTATTTTATTACTTTTCAATAATCGAAAGTGTATGATGTAATTATTTTTGCTATATATTTCACTAACCAATGGACTTTTTCAGTTGTAATTAGAAATTCGTTCTTTTTTGGGAAATTTCGTTACACGTACATGATTTTAAATACAGTGCGTTAGATATTGTGTTTGAAAGAAGAAATTGTTTCATTTGAATCACAGATTTATATTACAAGGATCGGACATTTTCGTTTAGCTTAAAGTCACGTCGCGCGCATGCGTGGCGGAACGCGCGGAGTGCGAAATATGACAGATTTTCACAAGAGTATGTGGTGTTATTGCAGCTTTGTGAAAAATTATACACATATGAATGTATTGATACAGTATTATTTTGTGTCGCTAGTGTATTAATATATGAAAATATGCCGATAGAACGCTGCAACGCTCAGTAAAAAGTACCTAATTTAAAAAATATTCGACTATTGTTTAGGCATACTCTCTACATTTTGACGCTCTTTTACTTCACGCACGAATTATTACCGCGATTCAGAATAAGATAATTATTTTTTACATGGTTTAATAGTGGCATTGCAAAAAAAGTTTCTTGATTGCTAAAAAACTTTTAAAGAAATTCATGTTTGAAATGTGTCTTTATTTCTGTGAATTATTTCCAAATGATTTGTACATTTTTATTTGATTACCTGTATATTAGTATAAATATAGTAAATGTCTACTTATAAGTGTATTAAATATATTTTCAGATCATTCTAGACAAGCGTTCATATATAGATGAATTCATTAGATTGGCAAGGAGGAAACTGTTATTGGCATAGATAACAGCTGTTTTATAATATTATTTTTTATTTTGCAACAGATTTTTTTCATAGTTATCTTTCACAATTCACGTGAAATGATTTATTTATCACATGTTTATTTTCATTAATTTTTAAAGAAAGGACTATACAAATTTAGATGTATATTTTCAATTTCATTTATAAATGTTAATAAATTATAGATTTGCATTATATTTATATATATCCTCTTCAGAATCATTTTCTTACCACACATGCTATGGACCGCGTACATACAAAATATACATTCAAATTCTATTTGTTTTTGAAGATTGAATGTTGCAATTATCACATGTAACCTGGAAATGAAAGAATGAAAATAAAGTTTTTTTAATCATCACTTACCCCCCTTCAAAAGTAATTAAACTTGAAAGAAATTAAAGCGATGTGTAAAAAATAATAAAGTTTCTTTTATTTCGCAAAATACTGACTCAAACTGTAAAGATTTTTATTATTTTTCTCCCCTTGTTACATCAAAAAGTATTATAATTAACTTTCTACAGGCATTCAAATAAAAAGAATAATTAAAATATACGGATTAAAATATACGAGTGACATTAAAAAGGCCGGAATCGAGACAGCCACACGAGAGAACTTTACTGTTACGATGATTGTCTACTTCACTGCACCGACATTTGAAAACATATTTACAAAAAAATATAATGATATAAATGATGAATGAAATTTAAATATTCTATGAATATGGCAGTATTGACAATCTCGGCAATATTTTGTACTAAAAAAATGAATAAATTTTTGTTCATGTGTTGAGCGAATTGTAAAGGCCGCAATACATTACCCGTAAAACAATTGTGCGTTAATAAATTTGACTACATAACCCAATAAATCTTAAATATTGCATCTTTGATCATCTGTGAATAACTTACATCGGTTTCTTTTTTATTTTGAAACTGAAATTTTTATGGTACCGTAATAATAAATTTCAAATACCTGCTTTTTATAATTATAAAAAATGTAAATTTACCGCTGATTTCGTCAAGTTAATTTTTAATCGTCGTTGCGGACAGATAAACTGTACCTTAAAAAAATAAATTAGATATATGAATAAAACAAGTATTTTTCTTCAAAATAAATTTTAAATTTCCAAAATCGGATAATAAATGGAAAAGCTGTATGGTATTTTGTTAAGTAGGTATCCGTTGCGTACGGGCATTTACGCTTAGTGCCGGTAAATTATCGATCGCTGTACATTATCGGGTGCACGACAATATATTTAAGCATTTATATAGGGTTAACTGGGAGTGTCCGATCCCTGTAATATAAATCCGTGATTGAATGGCGGATTTCGTTAAGAATTTATTATAAAGAACATTGAATTCTAAAACGATACAATGCAGTTGATTAGGGAGAAGAAGTTGATTTGGATCCTTGAATTTGTCACAATTTAAAACAGTCCTTTCCCACAAGTTCACTCTGTTTACTCTCTCGTCGAGTAATGCACGGTATAGTGATAATTTAGTGCAACATTTAAACACAAGCATAATACAATGGCGATATTATGTAATGATGCGGGTGAATGTACGTCTGTTAACCACAATGCGGACACGGGCGTTTGCGAACTAACAATATACGTTCCTGGGGTGGTGACACCTTCAACAGAAACCGAATCCAACTGGAACATTTATTATGATGGTACGTATCCTTTGAATTATTATATACAGTCGACTCTCGTTATCTCGAAGTCATCGGGACCGTCAAAATATCGAGATAACGAAATGTTGATATAAACGTAAATGTAAACTAAGAATCAGATTGTGTAAATAATTGACATTTTACTTCGAGATCCTGAAAATATAAAAATAAAAATTTCGAGATAAACAAATATATATCTAATATAGATAGAGTAGGAAGAAAATCAAAATTTCATCAAAAGATAAGCGATGTCGAGATAACGAAATGTTGACTGCAGTATGGTGTACTGATAATAATTTATAGAGAGACACAGTTTTTTTATTTCTCTCTAAAATATCCGCTGTGAGTATTTTAAGGCAAATGTTTTATACAAATCTTATAGTTATTTGTATTAGTGTCTACTGTTCAGAACACGTTCGTAAAACATGCTTTAGTGAAACGACTTTCACTTAATCTATCGATATCTTTGTTATATACAGAATCTTATTAATTCGTGAAATTTTAATATAAAACTGGGGCCTAAACTTACCGGTTTCAAATCACTTTCCTGTCAATTATGTGGGTTCAAATCCCGTCAAATACTGTGGATTCTTTCACATGAGGGAACGGACGGTCGGTGATTAAATATAGGTGCCAGCTTCTTTTTTTAAATACCAAGGGGGACGAAGTCTTTCCATCAGTAAAGCCGGGAAGTCGCCATATGAATTAGTATAAATTATAATCCACTAATTAAAAAAAAGAAAATACATTTTGGAAGCAATTACTTCAAAGATGATATTATTTTTATTTGCGGCACCATGGGGCATTAGGTAAAGTACGGTCATGGAATTGGGCTCATATGTCGAAGAAGTCTCAGATTTTGATAGCAACTGACGTTGATTTTATTTAGTGAAAATTATCAAAAGAACTCCACGAAAGATAGGTGACTCATCATCCTGTCTGCAAAACAAAAACAAAAATACTAATGCTGATCTTGAATATGGATTTACCCTTGGTGAAAATTTTGTCATAATCTCTTGAAAATGTCGTAGAATCCAAGATAGTCTTCAATTTTTTGTTAAGTTGATGGAAATGTTTTAGTTTCCAACAACGCTGTATAATTTAAATTTAACATTGTAATTGAAAAAAGTTTATTCCAACCGAATCACAAAATGTGTATCTATATTTTTGTACCAGATCGTTTTGTTCCTGCTGTTGACGCGTGGCAGCAATCTACATACGTGCAAGTGAATTGACCACTTGCAGCAAGCTTTGCAATATATGGCAACCGCGACATCAACGAAAAAGTGACGTATGAAATATACTGTGTCCAAATATCAAGTAGCTATTCGTATTTGGGAATGGAATTTGAGCGTGTTGCAAAAGTGTCCCATGTTATCATCTTTTTTAGGAATGTCTTACGATTCAGTAAGTAGTTTTATGATTATGATCTTTTATAAACAAAATTGCTAATTTTGTTCTGTATATGCCCAGTTAAGTTTTCATTACAAAATATGTGTAAGCTATTTGTGTTTTATTTCTCTTTTTGCAGACAACAGGAATTTGAGTTTGTGGTTACTGATTTCCCCTACGCGACAATATGCAGACAACAATATCGGAAATGACTGCGCATACTACGCCGGACCTCCAGCATTGCCGTCTTTACCTGTAAAGATCCCATGCACTCAACACGTGACGAAAGTTTCTGAAGATCATCCACAACTTGAATTACCAACTTTGCCTTTGTGAAGTAGAGGTTTACTCGGTTTAGAGGGGGGAGACTACGTACTTCTTTTCTGTTCTTTCATTTTATGACCAGTTTCTACATTTGCTTTTCATATTCATTAATAAAACTTTAGAATCCGGTGAATGAAATTTTTTCTTTAGTTGTGTTCTGTACTTTTTTATGTGATTTCCATTATTCTTATGTATAAAAAAAAGTAGAACAATACTTTAAAAAATATCAAACTTTACTGCGAGACATACAAAAATATCCATTAGGCCTTATCAATTTCATAATTAACAGCGAGCTCGAACAGCAGACCCAAAGCAGTCATAACGTGAGCTTCTTCAAAAGTGATGATTAAGAAAAATTTTGCCGGAAGTTCAGCAAATTATGGGTAATAAGTTTGCCTTTCCTTCATTGCAGGTTATTTTGGTTCCCTATACACACAGGTTTCCTGCAATATACTAGCAAGGAATCAGTACCATCTGGTCCTCTGTCACAATATGGTTCCCAACTAAACTCTTAAGGCGTTTTCGAACGTTTAATAACTATGCAACAGTAAAATATTTTAATTCTGACTGATTCAAGTAAACCGAACAGTATTTATTACATTACAGTCAAAATAATTACCTTTTTACATTACTTATTCGTAAGACATAGAATAAATAGATATTGACGCTGAGTCTTTATCAACTTCTGGTAGGTTATTTTTCAAAAACTATTTATAATTGTATTTTATTACATTTTCCAAACACAAACTTTTAGTCATATTCATAAACTCTCTCCTACACGTTCTGCTCTGTTGGCAACTGGTGTAATCATAGTGAATTAGTATTGTGTATTGAAGTCAAAATACTATTTTGTTTTCATTTTGCTACTTTTACAACATATTACTTCACATAACTGCATGTTCAGCGCTACTTTCTTCAGTTAAACATCCAAGATGTCATTAAATCTTTATTTAAACATTATCAAAAACATGTTTGACTTTTGTTAAGATTAAAAAAAAACACCCTAAGGAGCTGACAAATTGATAACATTGAAAATGATTAAGAAACGAATAATAATATTCAGCTAGCAAATGACAAAAGCAAAATGATTGTTTCATTTTTAAAATGATTGAACTATGTATAAACCATTTACCTTACCCCACTCATTTTAAACATATTTTTCAAAATGTTCCTGTTTAAACTTCCTAAAAATTATGCAATGGAGGGGCCGTTTAATAAATGTCTAAATGTTCTCAAAAAGTATACTGGTGAACTTGTCAATTTTTTTTATTTGCCGTGATTTGTTCTTTCTGCATATAAAATGTATATAAAATCTACACCCTTCTTTTCGCTAAAACACCAAATGCCTGTTTTCATGGCAAATCTGTTTTTCCATAATTTTGAAGGGTGTTCTTTAAAGATATGTATGGCCCAAGTAAAATGACCATGAGATTTCCGCCTGACAAGGTCGTTTCTTGGACTGGTGTTTGGTTCTATCGGTATATATAAAGTGTGTACATTTTCGTAGAAAACACAATTTCCTTGGCCAACCGTTTTTGTTGGTGCTGAGAACAATAATTGTGATTAAACTTTTTGTATTGAAGTATTAATACAAATTTATTTACGTTTTGCTACCTATATTATAAATTATTTCACATGCATCGTGATAAACATCTTATATGTTTGGTTGCTGATTTATGCCATGTCGTATTTGTTGCTCCACTTGTCCGCCCCATACCCCACCCCCAGGGACAAAAGTATGACACAATAATTACTTTATGACTTAACTGTTATTTCGTGTTTTCCTCTGGCGCCCCGCGTCTCGAAAGGCGAAACGGGAAAATACGACAAGGTGATCAGTATGTTTTTTTGCGTCACTTTATGGTAATTTTGTGTTTTCGTCTGGTGCCCCGCAGAACACAAGGTAAAAAAACGAAATTACGACAAAGTGATCATTTTATGAAAATCGCCTGGCGTCCGTCGGAGCAAATGTTCGAAAAAGTGGTAACTTTGTCGTATTTTCGTGTTTTTTTCTGGCGCCCCGAGGAACGTAAATTCGACATGACACAAATTAACCACCGTAAATATACTCTGAATCAATTAATTAACATTAGCCCTTCTGAAAAAGAAAACAAAAACACATTGGCTTAGCGTTAGCGTAATTACTACATTTGTTTGAAATAACATTAATGTTAATAACAGTTTCATGACTTTAATTAAAGTAGCTTCTGTAATATCAGAAACTTCTTTTGCAAGATGCTGATTACCCTTAAAATAATGGTCACGTGATGGTCACGTGATGAGCAAGGAAGATCTACAAAAAATAACTGCGTCATTGTACACATTGTGTTGTTTTGAAACCTATACCATTCTTAAATTTGTAAAGATGAGTTTCAAATTGTTGCTTCGTTTAAGTAAATTGACGTTTCAATAGCTAGAATACAATATTTGTCACTGCGTAATGTAATTTTAAAATTACCAATGATCCTGCCGGGTTGGTGCTGATTAAAATGACATTATGCCCGACAAATCGCATTAAATCATTCCTAGCTGACGCTCCACTTCTCTTCTTAAGGTGGCGAAGAGTAACGTAGTGCGGTGGCACAGAGGTGTCATATGTGTGTATGTTTATTTATCTCGTGAACACGAGATACTATGGCGTGAACACGAGTTACTTATAATTAGTGGTGCGCACGATATAACGAAGTGGTACGCACGACATAATTAAGTGTGGGCACGAGTTAATATGTGGTGCGAATAATTAAGTCGTGCGCACAAGATAATTCATCAATCAAAATAAAATATGATGCTTCAGAATTAAATTTTAAATAGGGAATAACAAGTATTGATAATTGAAAATAAGACTTAGAGGGGTTTATATGCTGTTTTGTTGTTGTTGTTGATTTTTTTTTTGTTTTTTTTTTGTTTTTTGTTTTTTTTTTTGCGTCTTTTGTTGTGCTTTTTGTTGTTTGTTGTTGTTTTTGTTGTTGTTGTTTATGTGGTGTTTTTGTTTCTTGTTTTTTCTTCTTTATTCTGATGAAATTGAATAAGTTATTTATTCACAGGATGAATTGTAGTTAAATAAATCAAATCATTCGACTTCATACAATATTTTCCACTATTGGTGTGGCCGAAGTGAGATCAAGGGCTAAATAACAGTTAAGATTTCTATTATGTAAAGTCATATATTGGTTTCCCATTCGGTGATTTGCAGTATGTCATATTAATGGATGAGAACAAATTTCTTATATAAAAGCAGTATAAGACAAAATAAAAAAAACTTTAAATTTGGTAATTTATTTCATACATTTGTATCTTCTACAGGAAATTACTAATTATTTTGTTGTACACAGTGGGTTATGGGTGTACATAGAAGCTATAAGTAGATATGACCTAAACATTGTGAAAGTCCGAAAATCTATTTACGGTCATTTGTTTCGCAATAACGAACTGGGGAGTTTTGCAGATAATGAAATGCAAACATATTCAACTATATAAATTGAACTCTTCATAAAGCTTTTATATCTCGCATGAACATAATGTTAGTGAATGTCCACATATCTGTCTGAAATTTAAGTAACAGTATTCAACACTTTTGTATGATCCAAAAAAATACATTTAATATTCATATCTCTGGCAAGCCTACTAAAGATCATAATGAACAATGTCTTTCGTCCGCCCATTCATCTATGATTCTGGCAAAATCCAATTAACCCTTGAAAATTTTCTAAGAATATCTGGTCATTAGATTCCTTCTAGGTCATCGTCACTTGCTGAATTTCTTGTTTGGATAACCTTTGATAATGTACACTAGTACTTAATATAAATAGAAAATGACTTGTGCGCAGGAATGATTTGGTAAGGTACCTGTAATGAGCTCATGCTTCTCAATTGCAGCAACATTTGTACTTGTAATAGATAGATAGATAATTCATAGATCATAGTATACTTTTTGTACATAGTCATTTCACACACATTTGTATAGTATAAAAAAACACAATTTCATGGGACATGCACAAAATAATCAGTTTACTTGCATATGGAGAATGAACGTTAACAGCATTTAGTTATAAAGTAAGCTTTAGCTTAGTTTTTATAAAGCGTTTACATTCTTATAAATATAGGAAGGAAGTGGATTTAAAACTTAATCATATGCTTTGATAAGAATCAATAAGAACTGCTGTTTAACAATATTTCGTGGTAGACACACATAACAAGACCATTTTTATACATTGATTTACAGTGCATTAAGTTACTCAATTTGATGCTTTGTAGCGTAATACAAATATTTACCTAAATATTATATATTCAGACTTTTTTCAGTACTAAATTATTCAATTAATTTGAACATACATGCACTTGGTTTCTGTAGTAGTATTGTGTAATGTAAAGAGAACGTATATTAGAGTAACTATCACATACAAATATAAAATTGAATTCATCTTCTATCTCGTTACTAGCACAAAGCTGACATTTGCGCATGCGTTCCTCGTAGGGTATTCTATCAGCACCATATCTACCTGTTTCAATCCGAAGTTTATGTGACGATAATCTTAATCTTGCTAAGCAATCTATATGAGTTTTGTTAAAGAGAATTTTCAGGTAATTTGCCATTTCAATTGAGTTGTACAAATGCACGTATATATTACTTAACAATTTACTGTTTGAAATATCGCTTGAAAGATTTTTCAAAAAGCAGCAAATAACCCTTTGTTTAAAAAGTTTAACAAAAACTTGAAACCCGTACTCATTTAGTATTCTATGAACTGTAGAAGAAGCTCAACATTGATTGTTGTTTTCATGTAATTCACATGAAGCGTACAAAGTAGTTTTCAAAGCAATATTATCGCTATTAATTATTTTAAGCCAGTATGTAATAATTTGCACATATCGTTTAATAGATAATGGTTAACGACCTAATTCGATATAGATTGCTTCAGTGCAAGAATTTTGTTTCACTCCTTATATAGATTTACAGAATTTAAGATGTAATCGTTCAATATCCTTTGATTTTGAAATTCCCCAAACAGCACTGAGAACTGAACCAACAAACGAGTCAAAAAGCATCAACGCAATGCTAGGGGTTATCTAATATTTATTGATGCTCTTTTATAAAATAGACATTGCTTTAAACCTTTGCCAATTACGTATTGGTTATCAAGTGCAAAAGACCCATTATAATTAAAAACTACGCCTAAATAGTTGAAATTGCCAGCAGTTTCTAATAGAATATCATTATAATTAATACAACTTTTCATTATCATTTAAAGACCATCCTTTCCTAAAAACCCAATTTCTTACAATATTCATAATTTGTTAATCCATGAAAGTTTTAGCCAGCATGGCCATATTGTGTGCAAAAAGCAAAATGATTAAACACAAATCGAATAATGAAATACCATTATCAATGTTTTCTTGTAGAAAAGTTCAATATCCACTAAAAACAAAGAAAAAAAAATGCGAAATATTTATTATGAAATGTGCATTGTGCATATTGTCGTTTTTGTAGCAAAATACTTTTTTGGTTGTATTTTACGTCAAACCAGCACTTAAAAGGTCAAATGATGTTTTAAAGGCTTTACTGGAGGAGGGAGAGTTCTTGTGTCCTTCGGGAGGCTGGTTTTTAAGACGGCTTATTGAGCTTTACAGAGATAAAATGCACTTTTCCAAGATAAAATTAACGAAATACATAGGTTGAAACAACTCAGAATTGTTTTTCGAACAGAAAATAAAAGTTGAATGCTGCTTTAAAGAAATGCTTGACAACATAGATCATAGATGTTACAATTTTGATTGTTTCTCATTTAATAGCTCATTAAATGTTTCTCATTTCCGCCGTTCTTCTCCAGAATTGCTATGGGTTTCACACCGACAACATTTTACCCGATCTAGACCTGAAAGAAAAATATCACTTAATCCTGATGATTTTTTTTTAAAGAATTTGCTTTACTTTGAATTTTGAACAGGCCAAATATGTTTTCCAATGGTCAAAGTGTTTTATCAAAAACCATTTTTTTACTATTTACGTAAAATTCATCTGAGTTGCGATGATACTGTTTCACAATGAATACTAGTATTTAACTCACCTTTTTCCTTCAGACATTTCTCATAAATGTGTTTATTGTTTCTTTAGTCGTTGACGGAATTTTTTTCCTTTTACCATTTATTCCTTTTTTGTCTTTTTTATCATTTTTTTTATTTCTTTTCTGCGAATAGGAACCTATAAATTCTAAAAATCATATTTGAGTTAAGATCTAAATAGTAAGAGCTACAAAAGGCATTGAAAATGCCAGTATTTAAGTCCGTTTTTGGCTTTTGTTTCAGATCGTTATGTTTCTGCTATTGACGAATGGCAGCAGTCAACATTCGTGCACGTGAATGGACCTCTTACAGCTAGCTACGCCACGGACGGCAACCGCGACAACAATCAAATGAACGATGAATTATACTGTGCCCACACAGCTAGTGGTTAATCGTATTGGGGAATGGAATTTAAGCGCGTTGCTGAAGTGTGTCCAATGTTATCATCTTCTTTACAAATGCCCAGGGTGTCAGTAAGTAAATTTAAACAGTTTATAATTTGGCCTTATTGTATCATCTTTTTTGTCTGCTTTACCCTTTCGTACGGTAGCTACCAATCGTACATATCTTGTTACTTTCGGAAATACATATATAGTTCTCTGGTCCCAATCAGTGAAGAAGACAATAAAATGTCATCGTTGATTTGTGAGTCGATTATCTGCCCCCTCCTTTATATATATGTATTATATGTTATTTTGGTTTTGGAGTGAAATTTAATGGCAAGATTTATGTTTTTTATTATTACAGGTCCTTTTTTTTATTTGACCTGGCATTATGTGTGATCAGTACATCAACAAACAAAGTTTGAAGATCCTAGGTTAATGAAGTTTGATTAAATGGCCAGTTCCATGTCTTGTTATTGCAAGTCCAAGTGATTTTGACCTTTTGACCTTAAACACAACTGTGACAGGAAGCATAGCTTTGTTAGATTGTATTGAATTAAACAAACATTTAACAAAAAAGGTTAACAAACGCCAACGTGTGGGTCATAACAATAGCCACACATGTTTGTTGAAATTTAGGTTAAAAATGAAACATATTTATCGTTTTATTTGATTATGTTCTATTAGGAGCACCACTTAAATAAATGAGACGATAGGAATTGGAAAAGAGTGCTCTACAAATAACAATAAATGTGACATTTCTAACACGGGTTAAAAAAAATTAGTAATCGGTGTAAGTCTTGTCCGATTGAACCAAAGGATAACAGTGCAAGCTTGATGCGATATTCCTTTTTAAATTCAGTAAGTTCAAGAGAATTCTATATTTGAATATGTAAATAAAGCCCCCTTTGTCTTCAACATTTTGTGAACACTGATATGACTTTCATACACTGTAATTATATAACGATTTGAAGTCAGTGTCAATTTTTAAAATGTTTTTGAACAATTGGAATGTTTAATCATATTTTTATGATAATGTAGTGTAGCCCATATCTAGCATATAATTTTGTCATACATCAAGGGGTTTTACAAATGTTAAATATGGAAGAAACGGATCTAAGGCCAAGGTCACACTTAGAAGTCAAGGGTCAGCAGATAGAAAAAAAAATATGTAATACATCAAGGGATTAGAAAATAACTACGTACACACATGAACCATGATGAGACAGTGTGCTATGCGCAATACTTGGACACTCTATTTCTAAGGTCTAAGTTATACTCATGCATCAATGAATATTTAAATAACTTGGAAAATATGTAGCATGTGACGTCGAGTTGTAGTCAAGAACTAGACCTCTGGCTCAGTCGTCAACGTCACAGTAAAAGATTAAAGGTCAAGAGTTGTATGACCGATGTTTCATCAAGGGATTTTGAAGTCAGTTATTAGACCGTGTTAAGCGTGATGAGTTTATGATATCCTAGCATTTTGCTATAATCAATGATTTACTCTGAAAATGAAAGTACTTGTTAACATTGAATTATTTCCAGCTTTATGCTCCAATGCAGACTATATTGTGATTTTTCACTATAAATTATTAAGGTCTCGAAAATATTAAAAATCTTCAGACCTTCCACTTTTTTATTCAATGTCCTATAGACGCATTTAGATTTTTTCTAATGTAATATTTTCAAAATTGGCAATGTGTGTATTCTTAAGCTAATGCGGCCCTCAACGAATGGCCATCTACGATTAGGTCAATTCCTTATAAATTTTTATAATATCATAATTATCGTACATATTTGCAGAAGTCAACTCTAAGTTTGTCAAAACATTGATTTTGTATCATACATTGAAAGATTTTGTGATAAAGATGATTCAACTGTGAATTCTGAGCAAAGGCCTAACAGACAAGCACCAAATAGACACAACATTGTTTGCAAATACAAGACCGTCTGGGAGGTTATGAGAAAAGACATTGATTTTAAAGGTTCGTTTTTATTCTGATATGACCTTACGTATTGGGCATAAATTATTTATAATTGAGTACTGAGTACATATAAATTGCTAAAATGATAATCTCAATAGCTCCTAAAAGATCAAACGTTTAATTATCATTATTAGTGGTTATGACCCTACTGTTTCAAAGCATACTGCAGGCTCAGTGGATAGCCCTTTTACAATTCGTCACTACGCTTTCCTGTTTTGAAAATATCTAGATAGTTCCTAATCGCCGTTAAGACTGTTATGTGTTAATTTTGCCTTGTTTTGTCGGGGCCTTATAGTTGATATTATTGCTTGTATCATTTATTGACAACCTTTCTATTGAAATGTGTCAGAGTTAAATCGTATACTTATAAATGCACAGTGGGTTACCTGAGTGCAGGTATTACTCTTTCTATTACTTTTCTTTCTTCATTTAAGTCATTGACTTTGTTATACCCATTTCGGTTTTTATATATCTACATGATCATTCTTTTTTTGTTTTTGTTTTTCTTCTTATTTGATTAACGGCGGTGATTCACTTTATTATTACTGGCTTGTTGAATAGGAAAATATTGGAGATTAGGGTGAGGTTTTTTGCACAATTTAAAACAATAAGAATAAAGACCAAGAAGGCAAAGCGACATTCACATAACACAGCACCCAACTCAATCAAGCAACATTAGCAGAGCGCCCAGATGGCACCAAACTAAAAATGGGAAGATGACACAAGGTTGGTGAAAGGTGGGGAGCGATAAGAAATAAGTAAAATGAAAAGAACCAAAAGGACTCGATATGAATTTAAGGGACAAAGGATGTAATGAAAAAATAGGGGGAGAGAAGTCAGTAGTATAACAATACTGGGGAAAGTTGCTGATTTGCTAATGTTTTGGGTTTTTTTTTGTTAGAACAGATTGATGTACGGTCGTTTTACTATAAATGTTGTGAGCTTGTTTTTTATTGCCCTCTTGAACATATATTTTAGTGGTACCTCTTATATAATGTTTTGAACACTCTCATTGTCACGTTCTATAATTTAATTACACAAAGTTTTCAGTATTTTATATTTGCGGAAACGTGTATCCTTAAATTAACAATGCTTCTTAACTGATGCCTTCAATGATCTGAATTGAATTTGCTGTGGGAAAATGTAAAAAAAATGTTGTCTCTTCTAGTTTGCAAATTTCATTTCGTGGTATTATTATGTGTGTTGCAGTTGGTGTGATGCCGCTTTTATTTCTTTTTACGAGAAGAATTATTTGTGTCAAATATGCCATACTGTCTCTTCAGTGTTAGATATAATCAGTGTCTTTCATTATGAAGCCCCTAGATCTGGTTGAAATTTGCACAAAAATCAATCATTAAAATCATAGAATAAAGCATTTGCATCGACATATGTTTTAACAACATTCAAGCCGAACAAGGAGTAAGGAACCCGTTCCTTATACCTTATTAAAACTATTGCATAAAACATCTGCCTAAAAATATTTTGAAAATATGTTAAAGTCAAATTAGAAATAAGGAACCAATTTAATATTCTTTATTCAACTCCAAATAATGAACAAAAGAAAATACGCAAAAAGAGACAGCAGTTGTAGTTATTTCTGATATACCTGCATAAGAATTGCAAGGATCAATCATTAAAATGATTAAATAAAGCATCTGCATAAAATATTTTGAAAAATATGTTAAAGTCGAGTAAGGAATAGGAAGCCAGTTCCTTATTCCTTATTGAACACCGAACCTTGAACATAAGAAGATACACAAAGAATGACACTATTTGGGATTATTTCTAATATATCTGCATATAAGAATTGCAAGTGTCAATTATTGAAATCATTGCATAAAGAATATGCATAATTTTTTTTGAAAAAATGTCCAAGTCGAATAAGGAGTAAGGAACCATTAAACTCCGAGTAAGAAACAGAAGAAGATACACACAGACATAACGCAATTGCAATTATTTCTAATAAATCTGCGTAACTATTGCCAGGATCAATCATTTGAAAGATTCATAAAGCATTTGCATACAACTATTCGGAAAAACTGTTCAAGACGAATAAGGAACAGAAGAAGATACGTAAAGAAAGATACCAGGTGCAATTATTTCCGATAAATCTGCATTAGAATTGAAAGGATCAATCATTAAAATATCTTAAGTGTACAAAGCTATATATCTGATGCAAAAAATTTTGTTTGGATTTTATAAAAATGTTTGTATGAATTAAAAATTCCAATAAATTGCCTTAAAGCGAGTTGTCCATGCACAAAACCCTACTTACAATAGCAAAATAATATTTTGTTCCAGAACATTTTTCATGTGTATTAAATAACAGGGACATTCTATGATACAACTTTTTCGGGAAACAGCCATATAATAATGGAACCGATATAATTGTTCTGTTGATAAATTTCATTAGAATATTTCATAAGATATAGATTTATACCCTTTAAATAAAGCATCTGCATAAAATATTTTGAAAAAAAAATGTCAAAGTCGAATAAGGTATAGGTTAACAGTTTCTTATTCCATATTCCTTATTCCATATTCGAATTAGGAACAAAAGAAAATATAGAAAGAAAGACACCATTTGCGATTATTTCTGATATATCTGCATATGAATTGTATGGGTCAATCATTTACATGATTTAAATCATTGCAGTTACTCACAGATGAATCAAAAATAACTGCAACTGATGTCTTTTTTACGTATTTTCTTTTGTTCGTTATTAAGAGTTGAATAAGGAACTAGCTCCCTATTCCTTATTCGACTTTATGCAAATGCTTTATTCAATTATTTAAATGATTGATCCTTGCAATTCTCATGCAGATATATCAGAAATAACTGTCTCTATTTGTGCATCTTCTTTTGTTCCTTATTCGGAGTGGTTTAAAGAATATTAAACGGGTTCCTTATTCCATATTCGACTTAAACATATTTTCAAAATATATTTTTATGCAGATGTTTTATGCAATTATTTTGATAAGATATAAGGAACGGGTTCCTTATTCCTTGTTCGACTTGAATATTGTTTTATTGTCGATGGGAATGCTTTATTCTATGATTATTGTGACTGATTTGTGCAATTTCCTAGATTGCTGATCAACCATATTTTTATTTTATATAAATACTATTTTTGCTGTTCCTTATTTAGATTTGATTAAGAAATCAGGAACTAGTTCCCTATTCCTTATTCGAAAAAGGAATAAGAAATTGATTCCTTTATTCTTATTTGAAAAAGCAATACGGAATAAGGAAAAAGGAACTAACTTTATATACATAAGTTAATGAGACTTTTTTGTTTGAAAAGAAACCCCGTTTCTGTCGCATGCGCTCATCTATCATAAACTCCAGCTAATTATTCCTTTGTTTCCTCTACATCAAACAAGTATGTGCAACCCTTCATGCACAAATTGCATTGATATAACTTTCAAAATGTATCAATATGCAAACCTGATAACGTATATTTATTTCAGATAACATTATCTTATCACTAGACACTAATACCGTATAATTAAAAGTTCAAACGAAATACATAGAGTGTTTGTCCTTGATATTTCTGGAAAGTATGGCCGGGGTAAATCTTTTATTCAATTTCCGTATTACGAGAATTAGAAGTGTGTTACATGTATATTTAAACAAAGATATTAAACAATTAATACATACCAACAATGATCAGTTTGTGAGTTTGTTTTTTTTAATTGCCGACAATTTTATCATATCTTCTGATATGTTTTATGACATTGTTGTGCAATATTGTTTTGTAATAAGTATACATGTTAAATATTAACTAATAAAGAGGCATCTTATGTATAAACTTATGATATTAGAAGGTAAACATACAATGTTCAGTGCAATACTGAATTATATTGGACGAGTACACAGTTGCCAACTTATATTGGATGGGGTACAAGTCGATTCTGACAAAGGTTTTTAAAGCTGAGTACGAGTCATAGTATCAGTATTGTTCTCAATAATGAGAAATGTCCTCTTGACAGAAACCTGTTACTTCACGAACAGATGAATATGATATTATTTTTGGATATCGAAATTTTAAACAAGGCAATATGATATCGTTTAATAAAGATTTGTTTGACTGAAATGAAAACTAAGCTAAATAGGTCTGATTGGATTAAATAATATTTATTTTGGAACTTCACGTTGTGCAAACGCCGAAAGTTCATTTGCTTAGATGTATATGGTTTGAAATAAAGGCTTCAATAGGATACCATTAATATTTTTCTAAATCTTATCCCATGTCTCTTTTTATTGTTGATGGTTTCAAGACAGCTTTATATACAGTCACAAACTGCACTACACATTGAAATTGGCTCAACATTTGCATATATAGAGTTCTTTCTCTGTTATTATGTCTCACAAATCAACAATGACATTTGTATTGTCTCCTTCACTGATTTGGACCAGAGAACTATATATCTATTTCCGAAATTCAACTGGATCTGCAACATCAAGTAGATTCGTAAGATACAATGAATTTAGACAGATTATGTATAAAGGGAGATAATTAAATTCAATGCAGTTGTACTTCCCCTTCGTGGGAGCAAATAAAGATACAAGTGGGCATATAATTATAGAAATGAGAAAATAAATACACACATATCACCATATCGATATGCCAGTCCAATAACGACACAGCGCCTAGCAGAACCATTATGAAAGCATAGCCACTACTTATCCACCAATATATATTTACTTGCTTAAACCTGAGTGTTTATGTAACAAAAAGTAAAACATAATTATTGATGCATGTCAACCTAGATTAATTGATGGCGAATTATGCTGAGGTATGATCCACAAAATGCATTACCTCCACTTTGAAGAGTATTCAAAAAGGCTAGAACTACTGTCAACTGCATTGTAACTGAGGTGCGTGGGTTCAAGCCCCAAAAGCGGCAACTTTTTTGTTTTGTTTTTTTCTTTGAACATTATTTGTGTCTCTCATATCACTCTTGAGAAGAAAAAAGTGTTTCATTTTAATTATGAAATTATTATTGGTATTTATTGGCTAAATTGTGCCAAATTTTTTATCAAGTATGGTACCTGATATTTTCAAAGTCTAATAAAATAAAAACTAGACGATAAAAGTATTTTATATTTGACAAGCGCAACCAATATACTTTTAAAAAAAATTATGCAAACTTTGAAAACAGCCCCTGATTTGAGTAAATTTTAGGGATATTTTGAATTAGGCCCTCCAATTAGAAAAATGATCAAACAAGTGCTTGAAATGGGTGGGGTAGGGTAACATTTATATACATATTACAATCATTTTGAGTAGAAACAATAATTTTGCTGGGTCATTTGTTAGCTGAATGCTATTATTTGTTTCTCAAACATGTTCTATAGGAAAACATTTTTACATAATGATTATAAAATAGAATATTTAGAGTTTCTCGTTTCTGAAAAAGAGCCATTCAAACAGCCAATCTTTACTTAAGAGAAATCTTCATAACTCGTAAACCATACGGTAAACTTTGTTTAAATTTTGCATTATTGTGTCTTTTTAGGTATATAACTGACCTATGTTGTCAATTTTATAGTTCCTTATAGTACCCATTAAGGGACTCATACCTTAAACGTTATTTCCATGGCCATTTTCAGGAAAAGTTCACCATATTACAACAGACATGTACGTATGTCATACAAGATGTCATACCACAAGGCAGTTGGCTTGGCATCGTTACCTTCAGCACCTCAGCATCAACTAGAACATTTGTTATACAGGTCAACTCACAGGCTGATAGAGATGCCCTAAAATCTGCATTACCTTCAGTTACTAAAGGTTATACTTGTTAAGGATTGAAGAGGCAATAGAGGTAATGAAAATATTTCTAGTTAAAAGTATTAATGTTCTTAAATAAATATTTAGTTTTTACTTTTTGCATTATATTGCGGTCATTACATGTATGTAATTATGTGCATGATGTTATGACTACAGATTTTAGAATTAAGTCTAGAAAGTACTGAAAATACTGAAATTGTGTTGATATCCGATGGTCAAAACAACAGAGGGAACATTCGGTCATCAATTCAAAAAGCTGTTAGCGAGAAAGTAATTGTAAACACAATAGCTGTTTCACAAGAGGCGGATAGCATCCTTGCTGAAATTGCACAAGAAACTAGTGGCAAACATTGCATATACCTTGAAAAATGTTCAATCAGCTTTGCTGCTACGTTCAGTGAATCAATAAAAGACGATAATACTATGTCAGCAAGCCAACAAGAAACAGTAAGTTTATCACGTTTGTTATAATTTCGGTTAAATATGCATTTAATTTAAGTCAAGAAAATACTTTTGTCATAGAGACTTAACTACAAAGCTCAGTCTGTAAGATTATTGTAAATGCCTAAAAGTAGGTATCACTTGTTTACCATAGACATTCATCACTAAAGGATTTATTTCATTCTTATTTAGTTAGGTAACATTAATCTAAGAAAACAATTACCTTTATTTAGTCCGATGCTGCTCTCAATAGTGAAGCATTGGATAAGTTATCCAGAGTTCGTTGGTTTTTAACTCGAACGAGGAGAATTATTTCTTTGGGCATTGAGTCAAATGGCCATTGAGATTGCACCGCTAATTACAAAAACCATGTATTGCTCGTGGTCGGTCACTTGCAAAGAAATTGGCAACTACTGCTTTGTTACCTGGGAAAGCCGGTTTGGTTCACTGACTGCCGAAATGTGACACAGTTCTGTTTAAATCAGCGTAAAAGGCAGAGAAATATACAACGTTAAATATAGTAACATATTAAGAATAAGATTACGATTGGTTACGGGTAAATCATAACAGATGGGAAAATAAGCAGGATATACAGTAACATTTTGAATTGTAATAACTCATATTTTATTTTGTTTATTATAAGCTTGTGTCTGAAAAGATCGATTCAACAAATTCAACAACTCTCAATTTTGACATTGCAATAGAAGAAAGTATTGGAGCTAATACGACAATTACAGTTATATCGAGATCATACCAAGAACTACACCTTGAAGTTTATGGACCAAATGGATTCACACAAGCACTGTCCATGAACGGAACGCAAGTAACGATGCTTATTAATGGTATAGCCGAGGTGAGTAAATATATGTTTTCGTTCTTTGGCTTTAGCTATATTCATTCAGATTTCACATTTAAATGATACAAATTAGTGTATTGGTTTGTTTACATGATAAGAAAATGATAATTGGTCATGAATAACAGAAATATTTTAAGCGATCAAAGGGAAGTTTGACTCCCTTCCTCATTTGATCATACCTATATGTATCATTTGTTTACTTATTTCCATATTCGATAAGATTTTTCCACTATAATAAGAATAACATTGCAATATCAATTTGATATTGGGATATGATTTATATAGAAAAACGTAGGGAAGATCGATTGGAAGCAATATATCATTTTCTTCGTATAGATTCATTCTTCAACAGTTGTAAATATTTTATGATTTTAATGATATACGTTTATTGTAGGATAACTATCACATATTTTATAATTTTTAAGTTTTTTTTAGATATATTGACATTTCTGTACTGATTTACACTTTTGTTAAACAGAATGCATGGTTGTTAATATGAAGATAAAACATTTTAAGACAATATTAAGATACTATTTTATTCAAATATAGTTGAATGAAAAAAAACTATCATCATTAAAATTTCTTTCAAATTTACTTCAATGTGTTTTACACTTACAATAATATTTTTATTTTGAACTAGGCGGGGTTATATCTATTGACAATATCAATGTCAAACCCCGATCAAACTATTGAATATTATGTAAGTTCAACGCCTACAAAACCTGATATCATCAAAATCTCAACGCAACTTTCTGCGTCAAAGATTGACGTTTCTTCTGGCGACGTCCCGGTAGCGTTTGCTACTGTTACGAAGGGATACTCACAAGTAATCAATGCATCGGTAGAAGCACATGTTGAAGCTGATAATAAGCGATGTACATTGTCACTTCTCGATAATGGACATGGTAAGCCAAATGACTATAGCACAATATCTTAAAACGTGTGTAGACCCACATAAATCACATTTTTGTTTTATTTTTTTTTTGTTTTGTGTTGTTGTTTGTTGTTGTTTTTTTTTTTTGGTTTTTTGGGGTTTTTTTTGTGGCTTGAAGAGTCTTTTTGTACTAGAAAGTCGCAATGTCATATCATGATGTTGGCAAGTATTAAAGTAGTTATTTCTGAAGAAAACGATTCCAGTAATTTTTTGACTAACTTTTATTCATTTATAATGAATAGCTCAAGGCGTTGGTAAGAACTGACTGAATTATAAGCTTAAAACAAGGCTATATTACAGTCGTGTTTTCATTTATCTAGAATCTAGATCCTGATGCATTTGCTGATGATGGTGTTACTCCGGATACGTATTTCCACGTTGTGCATCTGGACAAAAAGGCATGACTCGAATTTCTAGAAAGGTTATTGGTGCCCCATCACTGATAGAAGGTATAGAGTGTTTGTATTGTAAATGTAACGTTATTTTTTCAATTTCTTTTGAAACAAATTCTTGTTACAATGTTGTTTGAGTAATGCATGTCTACAAAGTTGCCTGAAGGAAAGTTGATCTGTTTTTTATTCTTGTAGCATTATTTGTTATGCACTCAAGTAGTTACGAGTTGCATCAAAGCATTAAATAAGTCGGTTTTGAATGATTTATAAAAAATTATCTTGGAATATCATATCAAACATCCACATTTTTACAAAGTTATAAAAAGGAAGGTTCTGTCTTATGAATGAATAAAAAATATTTATAAAAAATAAAATGGCTTTCGAAATAATTTAGAAATTATTTTTATGTTTTTAGAAGATGTAGATGAGCCCGAACCTTTTGATTTATCATTTCAACGGGTTCAAGTGATGGAAGAATTGTACGTTACTGTAGATATCAATGACGAAGATTCTGCTGATGTTGTCGCCCCTGGACGAATTACTAATGTTGGTATATATCACATTGTAAAAGAAACGTCCGTGTACGGAGAGAATAGAAATTTCACAATTAGTTGGACTGCAACCGGTGATGATAGAAATCAGGGACGCGGTATGTTGTCTTAAATGAGTCGGGTTGCAAGTTGTTTTTTATGAAAATTATACACATGAACAAAATGTTATAACTCACATATAATTGCAGCTTGTACCAGTACGCAGTATATCCATTTAAAATTATTCAGGTATTCTTTTTCTGAAATGCCCAATAATTTCAAAACAATGTTTTAAAAATATACATTTCTCCTTTCAGCATCATCTTATATAATGCGGGTTTCTGATGACTTCGATGCGCTTTTAAACAATTTTGACTCAGCTGCCATATTGAACATGACACACACAAGTCTTATACCTCAAAAGGCTGGTCAAACGGAAGCAATAAAGTTTGTTGTAGACGCTGAAAAGTCCTACACCGAGACTACATTTTTCGCTATACAAGTAGTTGACGATGCTGGAAACCGAGGGGCAGTGTCAAATATCGTTTCGATAGTAGTTGCAAAAGTATACCGTCTGAAAGCAGAGCCAGGAACATTGAATATAAAAAGTGATGAAATAGCTATAATCACAGAAAATGACAGTATCGCGGGCATAATTGTGGGCACTGTTGGCGGGACAATATGTGGTGTGATAATATGCGGTATGATTGTGCTATTGAGGAAACGTCTGAGATCAAAGGTAACCATTTGAGAAGAATAATTACTTCACTTTTTATATTTATTTTAAAGGAATTTTTGTACTCCTGTTAAATTATATCTGTTACCGTTTATCATATAAAAGACTAAAAGTTTAGCATTGTTCTGGTATAGATGTAGTATGGATGGCAGCCAGCATTATGTACGATAGGTTCTTCTTTCCCAAGAAAAACCTATCGTACATAATGCTAGGTTCTTCTTTCCCAAGCTTTTATTTATATTGATACTTAGAGTTTTATAAATAATTATAATTGTTCATTTGCGTTGTTTTCTTTCAGAGTGTTAAGAATGACATCGCTTAAGAAGAATATGTACGAAGAATGGAGTTTGACACTTGAATGAGGGGAAAAATTAACAATTTTGAAAAAAAAATGGTTCAAATGATTACACAATTCATTTTGCCGTCAATATATTAATCATCATTTACATTTAACAAAATTCAAAATCATCATATACAATATCCGCATAATCTTAATTAACAACACAATCATCTTCAGTATACTAACTTAACTCTACCGTAATTCTAAAGCTGTATATCAACTATCAAATTATCTATCGAATTTTGTCATATCTATTTCTGTTACCAAACGGAGACCCAACGAATACGCATATTATGTTGCCCCTTCATTCGTCAGATTGTGGTCCGGATTATTACTTATCAACCTCTTGTCTAAAGTTTCTAAGGACATTTTCACTGACAAGATTATCAACGTTATAATTAAGTTCAATGGTTTTTTTTTCTCAACATCAAATGCGTCAATGTTTTTTTTTTCAACTATTTTGCTTTGCCTTGTCTTATCAGCATCAAGTACCAGAAATTCAATATTCTTTTTCTTCTTGTTTCTCTACCAGCAGTCAACAGAAGTAAAGAATACATTACTTATTTACTGTTCAATATAAAAATTAGAATAATATAGTTACGTTCGCGGTATTTCAGCTTGATTCCAATCGTACAAGGCATTCTTCAATTTACTCTGATTGTAGATATACAATACCCCTTTCTTGCTCTCAATATTTAATAAATAACACCGTTATTTGTTATGCAAATATCACCATCTAAGACTTCATTTATAGGAAAAAAAACCTCAAGTGGTGATTTTGATATTCCTATCATTTGTTAATAGTAGTATACAATCGCACACCTTCAAAGCATTATAATAATATTAAGTTATAACGTAAGTATTTGTGGTCAAATAATATTGAAAGAGATGTATTAATTGCAGTTAAATAATTATAGCTGTACATTACCGACATTATTGCATTGTTGCATTAAATACAATCTAAGGGATCTTTGTAAAACACTGTAAAAGAATTATAATTATGATTCTGGAAAGTTTTCCTCAAGTGAGTTGTTAATGGCTATGAATGAATAAAGTAACATTTTTATGTTATAATGTTTTCTTATAAAGGCCCCATAGGCGGTAACATCTTTTTATGCTAAAAGACTTTATCATTGTACATGTTTTAAATATTTTTTAACTTATCAATGGAAGTGATACCCTTAATGCATGATCGTTTTAGGCTTCATATTGAATTTTTGTGTAATACATTGGACATACTTTTGTTTAAAAATTTGCAAGAACACTTACCGAAGGTGTGACATCTTGAAAATTAGTTTCCTTCAACTTTCTCTGCCTACAATGGAATAGAGTGCGTAGCATACTGGTAGCGGAAGTATGTTCATCACTGTATGATTTCCATGTTTTACATACAATATGATTAAAAGCCGATACCTGCTTACAGTATAAAAAAGTTTTCAATACTATGTTGTAACAATATAGTGTCCAACAATATTGACCTGGCACTTCATTAATTTTCGTAAAGGTCATATGAATAAACATTGACTATTACCTATCGAATATATCGATATTTTTGCTAACTTCACTCGTCATTGAGGTTTGGTGTATTGGTATAGATGTCGAACTACTGATCTGAAAGTATCTGGTTCGATACCTGACCAACACCACGTTATGATTTTTTAAAATTTAATTGCAAGAATAAATTTTAAATCGTTTTACTACACCCGGTTTTAGAATACCTTTGTAGTGGTGTTTTATGCACAATTACGTCTTTTATTTTTGTCTGTTATTTCATTAAAGTATCTTTCAAAGGTTCTTTTAAATTATTAAAGGGCTATATCTCTGACAAAAATCATTGAACCGGACAATGCCAACTAAATGCACAACAAGACTTGGTACTGTTACGTTTGGATGAAATTGTGGACGGACGGATAGAGAGGTGATCCCTTTATGTTGCCACTTCTCTGTAAACAGACGGATAAAGTTAATTAACAAGTAAAACAAAAAGGGTGTCTAACTTTTTTACTGAAACAAATACTCAGGATAAAGAAAAACAGCCTTTCATTTCTAAGAATGATATCTATCCAATCGGCTCTACTTTCAAATATTCTAAAGCTTTTAAACAAATATATTACAGTCAATAAGTCTGTCTCAAGTATTTATCCGATTGTGTTATTTCTTACGATTTTGCGCATTCTCTCGATAATTGTATTTGCAGACCGTCTAAAGAAAATACATGTCGAGTATCAGTCCAGATTGTTTAAAGTAAAACATATGTATGAGGTTCTTAAGTGTTTCATTCAAGCGCTTAAATATTTCTTATTTGATTTGAATGGATAAACTTATGCGAGTAGTTATAAAACAAACGGACACATTACGTGATAGTTGAAAGCAGTCGAATTTGCTATATTTTAATCATAACTTATATCTGCAGGAAAAACTTATGTACACAATTTCCTGTTTCGTTCAATATATCACGTACATTTATCATACACAGAATTTGCGTTATAACAGATAGACTGCACATAGCGACAAGATGAACAGCGATCAGTTCTTTACATTTGATTTTTGAGGATTTCAATTATGTGTAATATTTAGGAAAATGGAGCCACACGCAAAAGTACATTTCCTACGATAAATATATGTGTCAAAGGGATAAAATGTGACAAGACAGAGGTGGTTGTTTATGTTTACGTTCATGAAGTAAATAACTTCGACATAGAGGTAAATCTTTACATATGTATTGCATATTTATTACAAAAAGCAAGTCATTTTAGTTTAAGATCTGTCAACGAGTATAAATGTATGTTCACTTTCAGCTGTTAAAGGAAGTAATTAGAAAGTGACTATGAAGGCGAGCATATAAAGGAGGAATAAGACATGTGCAATTTTCTTATCTAAACCTTGTAAATGATAATATTTAAGATATATAGAGATTTGTGACAACTGCAAGTGATTTGCTTTACTTCTAAGTCAAAGTGTCCTGAAATAGACTATACGATACAATAAACAAATAGACTCGTCCGATTTGAAGGAGTGGGGATCACAATGTATTAACAGAAAACGAAGAAATATTTTAAAAACGCAAAATGACATTTATATGATAGTTCAGATACAATGTGTAATAATAAATTGCATATTTGTCTTTTTTTTTCTCAACTGTTTCTCTTGTTAAATGATCACAATTTCTATCGTCTTCCGCTAATATCAAAATGACTTCCATAGAACAAAATGTTCCATATACATTCTGAATTCTGAATACAGCAAAGGTGCTAATCGCATATTTCTGACTGTTAAAACTTTATAAAAATCTAGAAACAAAGTGATCTCTCGGAAGCATTAATACCAACAAAAGAACATGAAAATTGAAGACTCGGTTTAATTGAGTCTGTACATGAGGGATATCGAATAAGTGCAACACCCCTCACACCGCTAGCACCGGCTTGAATGGTACTCCATTCTCAACACTTAATTGTGCTGGCATCAACCAGACAAATAAAACAACACTGACGTCTCTTTATTAAACATTTTTAACGGCCGTCACGGTCTGTCCTGTACAATTTACAGGGAAAAACTGAAGAAAAGACGAGTTTTAATTGGTCATACTAAAATTACAAAATTAGATATGGGAAACTCATTTGCCATTCTAAAATAAATTGTAAAAATAAAATGATAGTTCTTGTTATTCTAAGATAGTTCTAAACAAAAACTATAAATGATAGTTCTTGACATTATGAAATAAATTGCAGAGGATAGTTCTAAAATAAAATTTACAGGATAGTTATTTAACTTTCTAGTGAAATTGCTCAGATATCTTAATTCTGTGTAACTTCTTGCTTTCAGATCTCATTACATTTTCTAATAAAGAGTTTATCTTACGTAAAAACTATAACCTGAGTTTAGCTTAAAATTCACGGATACCGCAGAAGTTGAACAAACGAAGAGGCAAAACTCGGAGACTAATGAGAAAACGGGCGCAAAGAAACGTGAGTCTGACTAGTGTCTATTTCCGGAGCTTCCTATCCGTTGTATGTATATCTGTGTTTTACGCAAGATCTGAGTTATAAATTGTGTAAAAAATAACGAGAATAATATCAGAACTTATCAGGTACAATTTTTTTATGATGTCCAATTAGTGTCTACTATTTTATATGATAAATGATGTGTTCAATTGATATAATGTATATAATATGTGCATATTAATCAAGTTTTTATAAAAAAAATTGCCGTATCGACTGCATAGATGTTTGTGTTAGACATTGCGTTCACTTACCGAAACAAAACAGGTTTGTTTAGAAACACATACATTAATTATTTTTTTATTTTCCAAGATTAATAACCATACATTTCTATATGACTTTTACTAAGTTTTACTATCGTAATTCAGATTAAGATTTAAAATTTAATTGTAATTTGAAAACTCTTTTACGACAAGGTATTAGCAAGCCTGGTTTCTATGGAGAGGTGATCAACAAACTTCGTAAGATCATGGGTCATAGTAATGTTTCTGTCATCTTGTTGTTCAGCCCTTATAAAGTTGGACGCTACGCTTTCCTCTTTTAATTACATCTGACGGACTAAGTTGGAGACTCTATAATGGACAGTTCTTAAAGCCCTTTGGGACTGAATTGTCTTTATGTTCGTCTTCTGTCTTGCTTCGTCGGGCCCTTGTAGGTGATTTTCTTGTTGCTCTGCCTTCCTTTAAGGCATCGAGTACTTTGATAATGGTCATTAGGCTGTACCTTTTTCTACATGTTTACACAATCTTTAATGTTTTTATTTATTTTGTCTCACCATGACCATTATTAGAATTTTACTTGGCGGGAATTAATTTTATTTACACTATCGTTTCATGCAGGAACATATTGGGGATAAGAGTGAGGTTTGCCGCGTCTAAAACCGGTTTAAACTCCCCAGTGGTTTAACTACTACTGACCGTTCCAAGGCGCCCCCCCCCCTCTGTGTTCCTTCAACGTGCTTTTCATGTCTGTGTTGTTACATGTACTTGTTTTTGAATGTCTACATGTTTTGTGATGTCTGCCTTGTTGTATTGTCGTTTACGGTAGGTATTTTCTCACACACCCTCTCATTTTCGAACTCCTCCTCTTTTCACCTTTACAATCTTTGTCCCATTAATTCCCGTATAGGCCCGTTCGAGTTTATATTATTTCACACATTACATGTCCCTCTCCTTTTGCGCCCTTATGTCCACTCCAGGTTTTGGTTTGGTGCAATCTGGGTGCCCTACTTGCGTGTGTCGGGGGAGGACTGCGTCCTATAAACTAACGTACGCTAGTTAGTTTTACTTCGACCCAGTGTATTTTTTAATATTAACATGTTGTTCTTACGTCTGTCTGATGCACGTAAGGTAATGGTACACTGAAAACCTTAAGCAACTTATCGCATTGAATAAAACTAGAATATGTTTCAAATTGTTATTCATGTAAAATCAATGGTAGGATACAACGTCATTGCGCACCTGCTAAATGCTCCCACGCGGACATTTTTTTGGAGAAGAATTGACGACTCGAAGGTAAAAAATAATATTTTATTATAAGAAATAGTAAGAGTATCAAAAATCATGTAGCGCACCAAAGAATGGCTATAGTACTTGAGATGATTGTAAAAGGTTTTTAAATTTATTGCCTGGTTTTGGCCTGAAAACGGGATAAGTGTTTTTCTCTGAATGCTCCCACTCGGACTTTTCCCGAAACGTATAAGAAATAAGGTGGAAAACCTTCTTTAAAATTTCTTTTAACGTACCGGAACATAAGCCAAATCATCTTTACACATTTTTCTAGATTGGATTCAAAATATTTCTATTCAAAAGTCAGTTTTTCTTATTATTTTTTTTTTACAAAAATGATAAATGCTCCCACTCGGACTCGATTTTGAGAGATGCTCCCACTTGGACCTAATCATATAGAATAAGATAAAAGAAACAATTCCTCGTTAAATCGAGTCGTTGAAATACAAAACAAATTGAAATTTTAAAAATATAATAACGTTTTGTTTTGCAGAAAATATTTGTGTTTGCCACCAGTATGAGAAAAGGTATAGACCATATTGCGACGTAAGGAAGCACATGGCAGGACATCTTGGCATGGCATAGCCGGAACAATTATTTAAGATACCAACTGTTGATATATCTTAGTGAGGAGGAATAATCAAGAAATCACAAGAATAATAGCTCTTTAAAGTAATTGTCTTTTGTTCAGTTTTTTGCGTTTATTTTTGGACAATTTATCGTAAAGGATTAGACAATTAATGCAAGTAAAGTAAAATACGGCAAACAAGAATGACAATACTCCTGTTTTAGAGTTACTGCTCTTTTCTATTCACTATGATTAGTTTTCAAGGACCATACCGCTAAAGTTATTTGAGCTTTAAACTTGAAACCTTATTTTGAACATGTTTAATAGAGTTGAATAGCAGGGCATAAGGACCTGAAGTGTTCACTTATTGTTTCTATTTTTTCTTCATTTTTAATGGTAGTGTTATTATTGTCTTGATTTATTATGACTGTCTTGACTAAAATATAAAACGTTTCATTAATATTCAGGAGTGTTATTACTTTGAATTTACATGTATGTAAGGGTCATTTCTCTTTGAAAGTATGTCCTCCTTTTCGGCGGGGTATTTTACTGTCTGTGACTGCTTCTTGTATAATTGTAATTATTTTACTGTGATTTGATTACCAAGATATAGTTAAGACTGTGGTAAAAAAATAATATGATAACTTTCAGACTTAAAATTGTCAAAGTTGTCAATAATTGTGATACATGCTTTATGTGCCATGGTATGGCAGAGCATTGACTTTTTTTACCAGTTCATGATCAAATTTATTTACATGTTTTTAATAAAATATTCAAATCAACCGACAGATATTGACTTCCTTGTGTTTAATAAACGTACCATTATGATGTTTTAAAATCTCAAATCACAAGTTTAACAAAAAACGCAAGTCATTGCGTTTTAAATTATTAACAAGATATTCAAGTCAGCAATTTTTGAATAAGTCCAGGCCATGCAGTACTTTAAAGCTACATTAAATACATTTCATAAAAACAGAAATGGCGACATTTTATTAATAAATTGGGTTTCATATCGACTCCAGATTTTATTTTGGTGTCAAGACAACCAAAATAAGTTTTATAAGCATAAAAAATGGGCAACCTCATGGTGGCGAAATCGGAAGTACAATAATAATTATTTCTGTTTGCATGAGAAACTCCGCCCTCGGTTCATCCGTACATCAATATTAAATCAACAAACATGACTGTGTGCAGCAGTTCTCATCTAACGGTATATTTCCGCATTGTAACGGATGTTTTCATACAAATTTAATCCTTTTTATGAGATGATTACTTTTTTCTGAATAACAGGCCTAGTGCACCGTAAAGCTAAAACGGTTAAAGTGTGTTTTCACAAGAAAATCTCATATTTACTGTGTTCCGGATAGCAATTATAACAATGTGACGTAGCGCATTATTGTCTTCATTTGCATGTTAAAATTCGTATACGAACTTTAGTGTTACCGTGGGGTTTTCCGTTTAAAATCCTAATTTATGAACAATATTTGATGAGATTTACAACATAACTGTTAAAAAGGTTTATGAAACTGTATAATGCTTGTTTTTTAGGCCGACGGAAAAATATGTTTACATATTTATTTAATGTAACTTTAAAGTAAATACGTACAAAGAAAATCAGATAATATCCATCTTTATCTATTTTTTGGGGGGCTTCTGAAGAGCATTATATGTAAAAAATCAAAACATAAAAGAACAAAATTTGTACTTGTGTCTAGTGAACAAACCGTAGAACATTCCACACATCAAGTTATAACTTCGCAAGATAACAAATTTGTTGACGCAAATGCTAAGATGAAAGCATATGTTATACTACAACAATGTATGTCGGATGAGTGCCTTTAAGTGTTGTCTGGTTTGATTACTAGAACATGTTTGATTATGTAGGATCTCACACGAAGTGAAATTAAGGAAATATTTCATTTACAGTAGAAATTCTTCTTAAGACCACTCCAGAATTAAGGCCAACCCGCTCATATTTATATATTTTTATGATTATTGCACATTTTTTTTATTAATCACTAAGGCATACCAGCCTTCCTGTTTTTTACGTATTAAAGCAAATAAAACTGTACATTGTTCTACAATAACATTGACATCTTTGTCTTCAATGAACAATACTGGATAATTACAATAAACGATTTGCTGCTGTGTACGAGTCCAGCAGAATCTTAAACCAGTATAGTAATAAACAATGTGTAATGGCGTCTTTATAAAACACCACGGGGACCATGTTTATAACATTCACCTTCAAACAAAACTTCAGAAAACACGGTATTTATAACATAATTCAAAGAACTGATACTTTGATGTTCTTATTTTTTACGGGAAATGACAGAATTAAATAGCTCAATTACATTGTTGTACTTGAAACGAACAAATTTAACAAATAAATATATTATCTTAATATGTATACATTTTATTCAATTAACTTTACAACCGCATCAATGGCAAAATGATATTATTACCAAATGCACATATATATTAAGCTATATCCAAACATCTTAATTATTGCATAGATACTAAACCAACCTTCATATCTTCCTCAATGCTTAGTTTACATTAGCTCAAAATAAAAAAATTGCAGAAATATAAACCACCAAATCCTATGTAGATAAACATATTAACGAGTTTTGGATGTACAAATAATACGAGGGGTTATCCAAAAATTCGTGGGCTTTCTTTGTTGCGTAAAATATATTTGAGATATTAATTTGAAATTTTTACACTGCTTAGAAGAATTAATAACAAATAAACACAGAAGATTCATGTGCGTAGCTTCTTACATTACAACAATATTTAATTTTACATAAACACATGTCGGCGACAGCGGCGCACTCCAAAAAGTTTTTGACGTCATAATATTAACATACAACTTGTGCTCCAACGTTACGCGGTCAATGACAGTTACTGCTTCTCAAAGTAATGTCCATCACTAAATTTCTTATGCCACTTTAACAGTAATGATCGTGAAATGTTCTTTTCTCTGTTCGTCTGCTGATTTTTATCAAATGTTTTTGTAGGTGTCGTTCCCAAATTACAACAAAAAATTATGATCGTTTTATGATCGCGTCCTTCATTTTCTCGTTGTAAACAATAAAAGCGTCTGGCGTTTCTAGCGATATCAACAAAAATAAACGGAAATGACGTCTATTATTTTAACGAATTACTTAAATGACATCATAGAAGAAACATGCGATGTTCAGCGGGTTTTCTTAGTTAATTTTTAGTTTTTTAGCAAGAAATATACGATGACTTACTGCACTTTTCTACCGTGCGCCGGTTGTCGTGTATTTGCTTATTTAAAAGAAATATAAAATCATTATTTATTGACACAATTAAGTGTTCCTTTCAAAATGTGTTTATAATATTCTACAATGTATGCTCATAAAATTTCATTACAATACACGTTGACGTTCAAGAGATATTTAAAAAGTCCACGAATTTTTGGATAACCCCTCGTATATTTATCTGTAAAATACATAAGGGGATCACGTAAGATGACAAGGAGTCTTTGACATGTTAATATACTCTAGATATCTGAAACACAGATGAGGGGATCACGTAATGCCCATATGATAGTCTGTATGTAGAGATTTTCTGGTTCTCAAAAGAACATATATAAGAAGATAATTTAAAATGACCAAAAGATCAAAAAAATTGAAAATTTGTTTTCAAATTTAAGTTTTATGAGTAAATAATACTTACCCGACAGTACCATATGGATTCCTTCCGTTAATTTCTCACAATTCGCTAAACTATTTACACCGGAAGTAAGCTCTTCAATTAACTCCCCTTACTTCCGCCACGTGTATAAGATGCCCAGTTTCAAAAAAGGCGCCCAAAATCCCCCTTTGAAACTTAAAAAAGAAGGGGTAGGTTAGGGTGGGTATGTACTTTTCAGGAAAGTATTTATTTACTCATAAAATTTAAAATTTTAAAAACCCAAAAATTTTTCAATTTTCTTTTTTCGTAAATAAACTTACCCCCCAGTCCCCAAAAAAGGGAAATTAACCCCAGTTTTGGAAAAAGGGGAAAGTACTGAAAGGAGGGGGGGTAGTTAATTTTTCAAAAATTACAAATACATTCTTTAAAAAAACAAAACTTGTTTTAAAATTATTCAATGAAAAATGGGAACTTTTAAAACATTTAAACCTAAAGTGTTTTCCCCAATATTTCCACACCATGTTAAGTAAAAAAATACCATTTTTAAAACATGGTTTTAAATTTGCTAAACCCCACTATTTACAGTTGCACAAAAAATATATTAATTTTCCCCCAAAACTGTACAAAAAGGGAATAACAGAAAATACCCCAAATTTACAAAACTTTCTAGTCCCCAATTCCCCCCGGAAAAAAAAAAAGAGTTGTACACACCCCCTTTTGGTGAAAAACAATAACTTCTTTTTTAAAAAACATTTATTTAAAATCCAAAAATTTATCTCTTTTTTGAGATAAGTTTAAAAAGGGTTTGGTTTTTGAAGACCTTTCTCCCGGGCATCCAGTCCCTTTAAATCCAACGACGCATTTTGAAAAATTTGCCCGGAAAGGGCCCCCAAACTTCTTTTCGGGTGCCCCTTTAATTTTTCCAGTAAAATTTTCTTACTCATTTTGTAAGCTCCCTTAAAAAATATTAACTAACCTTTTTAGAAAAAAGTCTGCCCTTTCACTGGATGAAGTTGTTTAATAACACTTAAGAAAAGTTTAAGTTCATTTTTTAGAGTCTTTAACTCTAAACTTTCAGCCTTTTTCAAGTAATAAGTCAAAGCCCTCTTTGGGTCTAAAAACTTTTTTCCCTCGAAAAGAATGGGAATGAAAGTCTTTTCTTGAATGATGACTTGGTCTTATTCTTGTTTTTGCTAAAACCCTGAACGTATAAAAGTTATTCCTTTCTTCTGAATGTTTATGTTACCTTCTCCCAAATACAAGCTTGAAGATCACTACAACGACGAAAACAGGAAATAGCTATCAAAAAACACACCTTCCATGTAATAAAACTTCAAAGGCGCGTCCTTCATCGGTTCAAATGGTGGCTTCTTCAGGCATTTCTAAAACAAGAGGTAAATCCCATTCACGAAAACTAATTTTTCTAATAGGTGGACGTTCATTAAAAATTCCTCTAAGAAGGCGAATAATAAAGGGATGTTGGCCAATCTGAAATTTTTCCACAGGAGGTAAAATTGATGATAGCATAGACCGATAACCTGTAATAGTCTTATATTTTAACCCTTGGTCATAAAGGTAAGTCAAAAATTCAGCACAATCATTCAAAGAAGCTGAAAACGTATCAATCTGTTGTCTACAACACCAATTACTGAATTTTCTAAATTTGCAATTATAGCAATTATAATCTCTTCTTGTACCTTTTCGCCAAGAGGCGACAAGTAAATTTCTTGTTCTTTCAGAAAATCCCTTTGATCTGAAGACTTTGTCGATAGAAGCCATGCAGTCAGCTTTAGACTCTGAGGATTTTGATGAAATATTCTCCCCTTGCATTGCGACAATAGATTCTGTGACGTGTTGTCCGATCGTATCAATACATTCTTGTTTTTCAGAGCAGACAGAAAGTGGCGGACTGTCAGAATTACCGCCTTCATTTCTAAAATGTTTATGTGTTGTAATTTTTCCATCTTTGACCAACGGCCTTGCACTGTAAAGTTGTTCATGTGACCGCCCCAGCCCCAAGTCCCACTCGCATCGGTGGTGACAGATACTGGAAAGGAAATCTGTTGAACAGATCTTCCCTTTAGAATGTTCTGCTCCTGTAACCACCAATGGAGATGATATCGTAGCATAGGAGTTAAGGGTATATTGAAACTTAAAGGCATTCTTGCCGGACTCCAAGTCTTGAGCAAATGAAAGCTGTATGGGTTTTATGAAAAACTTTGCATTTGGAATTAAGTCTAGACAAGAGGCTATCATACCCAACACAATCATATATTGTTTTGCTGAAATCGAGCCTTGTAACAATTTTAGAACTGCATGTTTCAGGTTTGTAATTCTCTCTTGTGTTGGATAAACTAACCCCTTTGTCATATCGAATAGGCCGCCTATGTATAATCTCCTTTTTGAACTAGGTTTAGAACTTTTGGCAAAGTATCCATTTTGAAGTGAGTTTTCCTCAAATACCGGTTCAATGGCTTTAAATTTATTACAGGTCTCATTTCCCCATTTTTTCTTTGGAAACTAAGAACAACGTACTGTAAAAACCTGTAAGAATCTGAGAGTTTGTCTACTACTTTTTCTATAGCGTTTTTCAATAAAAAGTTCTTCTATTTCTTTTTGAATTAAATTTTCTTGATCTAAAGGGTACTTTCGTCTGTTTTATTCCCAAGAAATGTGGAATTTTTTAGAATTCTAGTTTGTAGCCATTCTGAACTACATCTAGAACCCCATTTGCCTGTTTTATTTTCTTCCAATTTTCTACAAAAAGTGAAAAATTCGACCACCTACCGGAATTTGAGGGAAAACGTGCTTAGTACTTACATGGTCATTGTTGAGTTGATCTTCCCATTTTCCTTCCATATGAACGTTTTGGAAAGAAATCGCGGCTTGGGAATTTTTCTTGTACTGTTCCAGTGAAATTTTGCCCCTTTGGTAATGACTATCTTGATGGAATCTTGGGGATACGAAAATATTTTCCCAGCCACTGCTTGTTTGCGTTGCTGGAATGTTCCCTACGTAAACGTTTAGTAGGTCATTTGAAGAACGAACAGGTGAAGCCCTCTTTTCCTGTCTCTCTTTTTCAGCTCAGGTAACATATCATCTAACTGCTTTCTTTTTGTCCTTCCGTTCCTTTAATAAAGGTTCAAGTCCCATTACCAAAAACACCATCACCAGATAAAGGTAAGTAGCAAAATCGTTTGTAATCGGAAAGATCATACATGCCTGTTATCTGCCATAGTTTTACTGTACGACGTACAATGTGATGAAAAGCTGCGGAGCGACCCCCAATTGATCAAGGGCACTTCGTGGACATAGCAAAATGTCTTTTAACAAAATTTCACTGTTTTTTCTTTTGAAAAGTCATCAGAAGAAACAAAATTCAACCAAATTTCCCAAAGCTTGTTGCATATAAAGTTGCATAACAATACCTAAACGAGCTGCTTGGGCTCCATGGTAAGAAACTTTTTCTACAGTTTTATGTGGTTGAGAAAACAAGCATTTAACCTGACTGTTCTTAAAAGCCGCTTTCTTGCCATGTCTGTTAAACAAGTAAACTTTCTATTAAAGGATCAAGTGTAGGAACTTGCAAAAAATTTTCCGTTTCTTCATCCACCGGAAATAAATCAAAATTTTCTTCATTAAACGCAGAGAGAAATTAGGAGAAGTTGAATGTAGACTGTCATTCAAGACGTCTTTCTGAGAATTGTCCACAGAAATACCCTGCCTTCTTTGCGTGGACTTCTTCACTGTAGCATCTTCACCAAAAAAATGTCAAAAAGACATTTCTTAGTTGAATCAGAAAGTTCTTTTTCATCGACTTTCCCCTTAATAGAAACATTTGTCTTCATCTGACAAAAATTATCTCCATGAATAGACAAAAATATCACTGTTCAAGCCAGGATGATTAGAATCTGAATCACTGTCCGACAGAGAATCTGAGCCCGACTCGAACTTAGAACGATGCACACTGTTCTTTTTCTTCACGTGTCTTTTCCGTAAATTTAGACGAAGAAGAGTTACACTGAGATTGAGCAGATTGGATTTTGGCAACTAATCCATCCAATTTACCCGAAATACTCGACTCCAGAGCTGAGAATTTTTGATTCCGTTGTTCTTCTAGAACATCGTATCTGGAACGTCTTTTAAGTGGAGTTTTCGGCGTATTAGTACCCGACTCCGAGTCCGAAGGAGGAATTTCACCTTCCTCTGGTATTTTATTTGTATCAACAAAAAGTTGAGCCATAACTAAAGCGAATAAAGTGAAAAAACACGACCGATTTGGTCGCCGAAAAAAGGAAACTGACATCTTATACACGTGGCGGAAGTAAGGGGAGTTAATTGAAGAGCTTACTTCCGGTGTAAATAGTTTAGCGAATTGTGAGAAATTAACGGAAGGAATCCTTATGGTACTGTCGGGTAAGTTTATTTACGAAATGAAACTTCTTATTTTCTCTATTCCTTTGCTCTTGTTCTTCTAGAATATATATGAGAGGATCATGTAAGCTGACAATCGGATCATCTACATTATTTAAATGTACATACACTGTAGTTCTTATAGAACAGGATATGTGATCCTTAATAATAACCAAGGTTTTATTTAAATGTACATACTTAAGTTCTAATGGAACATACATGAGGGTATATATGTACATATACTCTATTCATTATGGACCATGTATGAGGGTATCATGTGAGATGACCAGGAGATTATCTAGATCTACGTATACTCGTTAAGCGACAAGAGGATCATTTAGAAGAACATAAAATCTGTTTTTTTTAAGGAAAAATGGTTTTAAAGGGAAAAAAGGGGTTAATTGCAGAGAAGTTTGCGCGGGAAAAAATAACTGTTTTTTATGTACATATGCATAACAAATCAAAAAAGGGCCTAAAATCCCAGTTTTAAAAAGGGCTGAAGGATTAAAGCCCCAAAGGGATGCCAAAACTTGTCCCTTTGGGATTTAAGGTTCCCATAAAATTTTTTTTGAATTTCCAAAACCCGTAGTTCAGAGAAGTGCACGGGAAACGATTTTTTTCGATTTATATGGGATCCCCCTCTTGATTTTGTGATTCCCCAAAAGTTTCTTGGAAAATTTCCCGCCAGTTTTGGCAAGAAAAATAGCTCGGAAACGAACTTGGGATGGACGGATGGACGGACGGACAGACGGACAACGCCAAAACAATATCCCTCTCTCGATTCCGTCGGCGGGGATAATAAAGCATTTTTGTAAAGCATTCTAAAGCATATTACAAAACTAATGCAGTAGGGCTATTTTGCATATTTTGACCTCTTTTTAGTATTTTGTATTGTCCCATATGCAATGTGTAAATTACTTTCTTTGTTCATTTTACAATATTTTAGTATTAATTTATTAAATTTATGTTCCAAACTGTTATGAAAGTAAACAGGGAAATTAGCCAATTCTGTTAGAATCACTCAATTTCTGTTCAGTTTTACCTGATTATTTCCATATCCGCTTCTTTAAATAACTTAAGATGTCATATACCCAGAACCGCTTGTAACCAAAACTGGAATTTTCAATAAACGGGTTTAACAGCAATAAATAATGATAAAAAAATGATAAACATATTTTGGTTTTTTTTTTTCCTTAATTTTAGTTATAAGGGAAGGGCGGAAAATTTTCCAAAAAACTTCCCAAACGTTTTTTACACACAAGTTTTTACACGTTCCCCCACACAGACCAAAAGGGTTTTTTTTGGAGTGTCCCTAAATCCACAAAGATGTTTTTATTTTTCCCCGGGTTTTAAAAAAAACAAATGTTATATATCGACCGACATAGTACATTTGGGGGAACGAGCATACTTTGAAAAAAATCTTTTGATACTTTAAAATAAAAAAAAACAAAACAGAAGAATGAAAGTAAAATTTAAAGTTTTAATTTCTTAAAGTTAAAATTTAAAGGGCCCAAAAGTGGGTTTTCCCGTTGCAAATTTACAAAAATCAAAAAATCGTTCGGCAGTTTTTTGGGCCCCCTTGAATTTTTTAAGGGGAAATAAATTTTTTTAAAAAAGAAACCCCAAAATTAACCCCCCCAAATATTAAAGGGTTTTTTTAAGGGAAAAAAATTTTTTCGGAAACGTAAACAATACGGGAATAAAAAATAAAAAAAGACAAAGCTATGAGTGATATGCGTTTTTATCTCACTAAAACCCAGACTTTCAATTATAAGCATAAACTATTACAACGATTTGACATAGTCAATATTTACAATATATAAATAACATTTTGGTTGGTGGGTAACAGTAAAAATATCATTCCGAGGAAAATACAGTTACTCGAGGTTATTTTTCTTTTATTCTTGAAGCAAGTGATGATATCTTCCAGTCATAAACATACAATAAGCTGTGTTTTATTTAAAAAACAAAACACGAACCCATTTATAGGGTAATGATCGGCGAAATCTGATTCTTCTGTATCCAGAAAAATTCTTCTCATGGTTTATGACAAAGTGCATTTACAAAATAAGGATGACATCCTATGTCTGTCCACTATATATATCTGTAATGTTTTACTGATTAAAAATTGTTAAATAATCCTTTATTGCATGCTTTAATGGTCTGCATGTTCCAGTTTGACACATGAACTATGTCAGGATTATTCACATTGCATTTTCATGATCATACAGTAGAACGGTACAAACTATTAAAATGTATATACATATCATCAATACTTATGTTACTTTTTTCTGTAGTAGGTTGTCTGTATTGGGCTCTTACATTTTTCCAAAAAGAATTTGGGTTACATTTTACTAATTTTGAAACTTATTTTCCCTCTGTCTTTTTGAATAAACTTTTAAAAGTATAAAATATCAATTTTTATATTTTCATTGGCTGTAACATTGCCTTTTTGATCTTATGAAATGTGCTTTTGTAAAGCAATTTTGATTTACCAACAAAAATGTCTTATACATGCACTCTTATACAGGATTTTTTTTTGTTCGTTGACCAAACAGATATCTTAAAAAGCAATCATGTCTAAACAGGATTTTTCATCCTTAATATTTTGTTCGATCTACAGAACAATTATCTTACACAGGATTTCTTGAATAGAGTATTTATTAAAATTTATTATTTGGTCGACGAACAAATATCTTACAGAGGAATTGCTGAACATGAGTTTTATGACTTTTTTTGTTCAGAATAAAGAATAAATATTAATTCTATATTTTCCTTTAATGTCAAATGTCTTTCTGTTCTAGTAAAATTTGCTTTAATTTATAATAGCATTTTAATGACCAACAATATGTCTCATACAAGAATTCTTAAGCAGGATTTTTATTGTATTTTTTATGTTCGGTCGACTGAACAAATATCTTATATCTGAATTTTTTAACAAGATTTTAAATCCTATTTTCTTGTTCAGTTGACCGAAAAAATATCTTACACAGAAATTCTTGAACAGGGATTTTTCATTTTTTTGTTTTGTCAAATAATAATATATAAATTTTTATATTTCCATCTGATGAAACATGTCATTTTGTTGTTATGAAATGTGCTTTTGTAAAGCAATTTTGATTCGATCGACTGACAAAAATACATGACTTTTTATCATAAACATTGTTTTGTTTGTGCGACCAAACAAATATCTTAAAAAAGAATTCTTGAAAAAAAATCAATTGACCGAAAAAAGTGTTTTATACATGATTTTTTTCGTATTTTTTTGTTCAGGCAACCAAACAAATGCCTTCACAGGAATTCTGGAACAGGATTTTTTATCGTAACTTGTTATTTAACAAGTGTCTTACAAATGAATTCTTGAAAAGGATTTCTATGACTTTTTTGTTTGTTCAAAAGAATAAAATGTATTTTTTATATTTTCACAAAATATCTTATACATGAATTCTTGAACAGGATTTCTTTACATTTTTTTTTCTGTTCGATTGACCAAGCAAAATTTACATTTTTTTGTATATTTTCATTAGACCAGTGACAAAAGCATTTTTGTCAGAGATTGGATGTAACATGATTTTTCTATCTTATGAACTGTGCTTTTGTTTTGAGATTTTGTTCGATTGATCGAACAAAACGTACTATACATTAATTCTTATACAGTTTTTTATTGTTTCTTTTTTGTTCGGTTAAGCAATTATTATCTAAAAATGTAAATTTACATAGTTTCCTTCGTCATGCATATCAACAATATGCAATGGCGATGGTGTTCGCGTGATTTTCTCAGTGAATGTTAAATTGTGTGTGCAGTCGAATTAAACAAGAATGTATCACAGTAATGCAATAAATAAATAAATCAATTGATAAATTATTAGTCTTTTTCGTTTTAAAAAGTCCGAAACCGAATATAAAGTTATATAAAAGTTTTGAGATCACTCATGGGACACTTAAACACAACGGGAGAATGAAATAATCCCATGGGATGACACACTGAATGCTTTCCCAGCACTTATTTCTTTGTGCTTTCTTTGTATAAACGGCCATGTTTCGTCTGTTTCCATCAAAGTTACTATTTGATTTAGTTTTTTGGTATTGAATTTTTATTAAAAAATGGTAGCTGACTTTGCAAAAATTCCAGATTTTCAAACTTATTCCGGAGGCTATTCTTATGTAAAGCTACAAGGCCCAGATTTCAGTAATGTAATATGTGTCATTACATACAAAAAACCCTCCATTTGTTATAAAAATCATTTCACTTATATCAAAAATTGCTGTGACAAGGAGTATGGTGGTGGATGGGTAAGTCTGGCACAATTTACATGTACACAGATTTATATAGTATACATGTCTTACAATACTTTTCTTCCAACCTACAACATGCAGATTTATAGCATGCATCATCAGTTTGAAAAAGTAAAATTATCAGTCTTGTACAAATATAGTACACAATATTGGTGTTTGTGTGAGTATTGATTTTATAAATATAAGAGGGAGGTAATAAAGAACGACATTCATTTGTAAAGCTTTCTGCGTGTCTTTTTTATTTATATTTTTTTTTATTTTTGCTTTAAGGCATATTATTTTGTGCTTAAGCATTTCTGTTATATAATTATCTATTGTTTTTATTGTATTTATCATTAAAAAACACTTGTTATTTTTGTTTTCAGTCAGTATATAAGTATACTCAGTGACAATTGTAAGTAGGTGATAATCACCACTCCGTTCTTCAAAATTTTATTTTAATGGGTATGACTGGTGACATGTCTGGGATATGTACCCAACAGCGAAAGCTGTAGCATATATAATTGTCACTATCTTTTAATGTGACAAGAGCATAGTTCTTTGTCATGTATGGATAGAGATCTAAATATTGATAATTGAAATAAAACATGTTCCGGACTAAAGATATAAATGGGTACACTCTCTTTTATTATTTTCTTTATTTCTGTCAACTTTAGTCACATAAGACGAGAATATTTTAATACCAATGCGGTGCTTGTTTTTAAATATGGAACGCCGGATAAGAGTTATGTCGTGGTCGACATTATTTGCCGTTCTTACTTTCAACTTTTCATGATGTGCAGTCTCTAATTCACTGTTCCAATAGGGTTTCAAATATTCGGAGACTTGTTTGACCGGAAATCCCTTTGACGAATATTGAGAAACTTTTTACACAAATAAATTATATGCATTATCAATGCCTCTTGGATCAAAGACACAAAGCATCAACTATACAAGATCGCAATCATCCTGTAATAATGTGCTGTACTGTCTTAAGTTTGCTTCATTAACCTTTTTTCAATTCATACACACTTTTTTTTATCAATACAGTGCTAAAATCTACACAAGGTAAAGATAATTGCACGATTATTTCTTGAAAAATTTAGACATTGGTCATCTAAAGTTATTGCAATAACTGACACAATCAACAATTTCAACAGGGACACACATAAAGCCATAGATCCTCGAAGGATTCATATGAAACAAAGGAAAACTGAGGACATTAACATATAGGCGAAGTGTTAATTGTGACAAGTTTTGTATCAATGATAATCATTCTTAAGTATTTGTCACGTGTATTTTGTTAATTTATCATAATGTTTGAATTAAAATCAACAGTGTCAAGGTTTAGTAGCCTCTTCGAAGCTGCAGTTGAATCGTTGAAGTCTTTTTCGTCTGCAAATGCTGATTTTAGAAGGCGACTACTTGCACTTAAGAATGTTTTCGATCAAAAAGTTCAAAAGTCCTGCTTTTCGTTTTTGTTTTGTTTTTTCATTGAACAATGGAAGGCAAGAAATATCAAAATTAGGATTACGCGTAATAATTACGCAGCTACAATATGATCTTCTTTCTTAAGCTTTAAATTAAAAAGCATTGCTTGTATATAGTATTAAGAAGGTGGTAATTATAAATGTCATTCTGACATCTATTTTTCATTTTAAGATCAGAAAGATTATTTTGTTACAGATACTAGGGATGATCTGATAACTGAGAAAATGGCAACCGCCAGTACAGGTCAAGCTTCGTCGACAAGTGCGGAGCAGAATCGTTGCTACCTGTTTCGTCTGCAAATGCTTATTATAGACGGAGGACTACTAATACTAAGAAATATTTTTGATAAGAAACTTCAAAACTCCTCTCTAAGCCTTAGCGTATTTTTACAACAAAAAAGGTTAAAACTAACCAATCTAAGATCAAAAGGAAAAATAACACAAGTACAATATGATCTACTATATCCATCAGGCGGCAGTGGTTCCTTAACCACCGACCTAGACGTAACGTTAATCATGTTTCTGCTTAGGAACTTCAAGTCATTTGGTCTGAATAAGAATTTCCAGTGGAACTCATATCCTGCACAAGGTGATACTTCAATTGAGGCTGATATGTTTCGTCTGACAATGTACAGGAACGAGGTAAATAAAAAATGAGATAATAAGACAGTTACATCTTAATTGTTTGATTGCTTGAAACGACATCTAGTTGTGAACAAAAATAAATTGTATAACGTGAAGTTTAAACTATTACGTATACAAAGTATGTCTGATGAAATAGCTTTTCGATCGTAGAATTATCAATCCTAAGAAGAACATTAAATAATGTTGTTTTTTTATATTATGTACGACTGAATGAATTAACTTATGTAGTATAATTTATTTCAGTTGTATGGTGTCTAAAAGTTAGAAGTTTTTTTTATTTGAAACATCAAGTTTAACTACGAAAATTTTCCATTTCATGTCATATATCTAAGAGTGGCTTTATAATTTGAGATTTAGCCAACGGTGCTTCCTGCTTACATATCATTTTCTTATTGATGTCACTTCTTGACATCAAAATATTAACACTAAATTACTTTTTAATTAGCTAAGTCACATATCTTCAACAAGAGGAATTACACCGAATGTCTTCACAACAAAGTGGACGGAGATCGAACAGGTTAGGATGGTATTATATATTACTATTATTTCGCATTCCTTCAGTTTTGTGTATTAAATGTTATGTTTGTGCTCAGTTATATTCCTTATTATAAAGTTCTGATAGTATGTCGTGAAGAATTTTTATTAATTTACAGGCAAGCAAGACGTTTGGTCGAATAATGAATCGGCCAATTTAAAAATAAAGGCTCAACACGATATAACAATTATCGCTGAGTCCCTCTTATTTTTTAATAAAAATCGTGTTTAAATATATATTTTAGAAGTCATTTGAACTAATCAATAAATTTCCAAAATTAATTGTAGGGTAAAATACATACATTTTTATGTAAGACAATCATCTTCAGCAGACTTATTAAGTATTGTTATAATTGAACTTCATACAGAACGGCTATATCATGTCATCCTTAGAACAAAAGTCATTCATTAAAGGCGTCAATTAAAGCTTGTGGCTTGTCTCGTGAAGGTTTTCTTGAAGTGATGTAAATAGCAGATAAGTATGTCTGGTATGTAACAAGCATAACACAACAGAAGATAATATAACATTAAGCATTATTCGCATTAACACGGGTTATGATAAACATGATAGAAGTTCAAGTGTACAGTGCGTTCATATACAATGTATTTTTGGTGCGAGATTTAGCATGGACATTGATGGTAGTAATTATGTATTTTTTTCCAGGTTCTTTTGAGGTTGAACTCGAAGGCGACTCCCATACCACATCTTCAAAAGACAATTGATGACTTTAAAGTAAGTCCACTTGATCAAGAGGCAGAGAGAAGAGTACAGAAGGCCATAGACAGTTGGCAAATGTTAGAAAAAGGGGTGGAGGCTGAATTAAAACTGATAAAAGAGGACACAAAGGACATAAAACATTCTGTGGAAAGTCAGGCAGAGAGAATTGATGAATTAAACAAGAAGACGTCTGAACATGAAAAACAAATACAGGAATTAAAGTTAAAGGAAGAACCTAGAAAAGGTACATCATTGACGTTTTATAACATTACGATATTATGACAGACGATCTTTTTATTTTAATTTTTGGTTATGTTGAAAGATATTTTCTTCTGAAAAGTGCATTATTATCTTAATCGAACATTATGTTAAAACTAATTATTTGAAAGCTATTTTAAATCCAACAATGAAACACGGTTAAAATATTTATCGGCAATTTCCTTCAATTTTGTATTAAAGAAATGATTATTTTATAATCTGTATCAATATAATTTACAACATCTTTCTTCTGTTATCATTACAATTTACGCATTTAACTTTGTTTATTAATTTTGATTATTTCTTTTTTTCTTTTTTTTTTAAATATTTTTGTAATTAACCATTTACCTCATATAGACGTGTTTTGAACGGTTTAAGTTAAGCTTCTTATTGCAAATATCTATATTCAATATATTTAATTGTCTCAATGTAGATGTTACAGCAGAGACACAATCAATGCGACTTTCTCAATATGAAGAGTGGACAAAAAGTAAGTTATTTTTTTTATGTTTTAATATTATATTTAAAAGATATTTTGTGTTGGTGGAAAGGCTATATCTAACTCAAATATGGAGGAATATTTTGAAAAATTGTCTTTTTTACTTTTGATGGATTTGTGTTTATATCCCGTTTAATACCCTATCCTGCTTATATAGAATTATAAGATTGAACTTTGAAAATTTTGACAACAACTTGACAAGAACAGGCTTGATAACTGAAACAAAGACATAAAACAAAATTTATGTATATGTGCGTATTATGTTTATCGTGAACTTAAAATTCATCGTAATACATATACAAAAACAAAACATTTTGCCCACTTCTCCCATCAAATAATGTTCTTGTCGCAAAATCAAGAAAATCTATATAATTAAGAAAATGCTCTGCATTAAAGCAAGGCAAGCAGAACAGTCTAGCCGGAAAGTAGGACATTAGAGGTAAATCAATTCTGGAATGTTTAGATGTCAGAACAATTAAGCGGGGCATCCCTAATTAAGGTGTAAAAAAGCTGTGCAGGAATGCTCAGCTTATTTTCTCAAAATATTTTTTATTCGGATGATTTATGCAATGGTTTTAATGATTGATCCTTGCAATTCAAATGAAGGTTTATCAAAGATAACAGCAATTGATGTCTTTCTTTACATATTTTCTTCTGTTCCTTATTCGGAGTTGAATAAGGAATAGGGAACTGGTTCCCTATTCCTTATACGACTTTTAACTTTTTTTTCAAATATTTTATGCAGATGTTTTTTGTAATGATTTTAATGGTTGGTCCTTGCAATTCTAATGCAGATTTATCTTAAATAACTGCAACTGGTGTCTTCCTGTACGTATTTTTTTGTTCTTTATTCGGAGTTGAATAAAGGAATAAGGAACTTGTTTCCTATTCCTTATTCGTCTTTAACATATTTTCAAAATATTTTTATGCAGATGCTTTATGCAATGATTTTAATGTGGTATAAGGAACGGGTTCATTATTCCTTGTTCGACTTGAAAATTGTTTAAAATATGTCGATGCGGATGCTTTATTATGATTTGAAAGAACCGTTCCAGTTTTCTGATCACCCATAATGTTATTTTATATAATACTAATTATGCTGCTCCTTATTAAGATTTGAATAAAGATTAGGAACTTGTTCCCTATTCCTTATTCGAAAAAGGAATAAGGAACAGATTTCTTATTCCTTATTCGAAAAAGGAATAAGGAATAGGGAACTAACTTTATGCACATAAATTCATTGCTCTGATGGAATGCTAAGCTGGCAAAGAAATCTAGCATTGTTTACAGGATTACTATGTAAATTAATGTTGTAGGGACTGTTCTGCACAAAATTAAGAAAGATTACATTTGTTTCTTGTACCTTACTTATAAAGATGAGTTTGTAAGTTCATTTTTTCTTTTATTGAATTGAGATAAAAATTGTCATATTATTTTATATTGAACCTGAATTTTGATATCAGTTGTTATTGATAAGTTTAAACCATTTGACTTACTTTCTTGTGTTTTGATTTACAAAATTTTGAATTTTGATATCAGCTGACCAAGTTTTGATATTTCTGATATCGTCTGACCTAGTTTCTCGTGTTTTTCATGTACAGACTTGAAATTTTGACAAGGGGTGTAATTTCTGATCTGATACCAAATTTAATTTTGACATCAACTGGCCTATTTTTGATATTTTTGATATCGTTTCACCTACTTTTGATATAATTGTTATCATGTGACCTACTTTCTTGCGTTTTGATATACAGACATTGAATTTGCACCAAGGGTGTTATGTGTGATGCCGAATTGAATTTTGATATCAGCTGACATAAAAGCGATATTTTAAATATCATTTGACATTTTTCTTGTAATTAGACATAAAAATCTGGACCAGGGGTGTATTTTCTGTTGCCAAATTGAAAACTGATGTCAGTAGACCTACTTTAAATATGTTTGATACTGCTTGACCTCCTTTTTTGTTTTTGACGTATAGACAATTTGGACCAGGGTTGGAATTTCTGATGATGAAGTGAATTTGATTGCAGGATGCTTATCTCAGTAATTGCTTGGATGAGTTCGAACATAGGTCATCTCGGAGATAAAAATAAAAAAATCTTTTTTACACTCTAGTGGCTTTTGTTTCGATCCCAATATTCTAGAAATTAGCCAGAAATGTTGTTTTGATAATTATTAAGTCCAGTTCTAATATCGGTTACCTTGGGTAAAAAACTAGGTCACACATCCTACGTTAAACCTTGTTGACACTCTAGAGGCTACAGTTTGATTAAGATATCAAGGAAATGGTCAGAACGGTTGTTTTGGTGATTTCTAGGTCAAGTTCGAATATTGGTCTTCTGTGGTCAAAAAAGGTTGTAATGATGTCAAGTTCAAGTTCAAATATGTGTCACCTGGAGTCAAAATCTAGGTCACACAGCCTAGATATTTGAAAATCTTGTTAACAATCTATGGGCTACTGTTCCTGTCCAAATATTCAAGAAATTAGTCAAACATGTTGTTTTGACGAGTTCTAAGTCACGTTTGAATATGGGTCACTTGTGGTCAGAAACAAGGTCACACAGCCCTTGTCTACACCTTAGAGGCTACTGTTGTGATTCAAAAATCCTGAAAATTGGTCGTTGTGGAAAGGTTGCTTTGGTGATTTCGAAGTCAAGTTCGAATATTGGTCATCTGTGGTCAAAAACTAGGTCACACAGTCCAAATAAATTAGGATTGAGCCTTCATAATCAGATGAGCAATATAAGGGTCTTCATGGCCTTCTTGTTTAACTTGTATTGATAAATGTGTGTCAACTGTTGGTGGCGAAAAAGTCCAAGACGGGACCGAAGCAGGCCTCCACTCAGCTTTGTTTATCTCTGTCTGGCTCTCTTTTAGAAGGTCACTACTGACCCGAAAGGGAGGGCAGGGTCCTTAAACTTAGATTTAGCTAAATAAGCTTGTCCTTGAGTAATATGCACGTGGTTATTAGTTTAATTGCTTTTAATCCGTACATAGTTCTTTACAGCTTGTTCCTGTCTCCTTGTATTTAATGGTGGTTTACCGGCTTCAAGGGTCTCGTCTCGGGCCTAAGTGGCACTGCATGAAGGCCCCGAAAGCCAACCTAAGGGCAGAATTTTGAATACCGGCTATATTTGTTAGTTAATTTGGACTCGACCAGAACAGCTTTGTGCACATTAATCTTTTTTTTTAATGTATTAAGGATCTGTAAAGGAGTAAAATGATATTTTTATCAGTTCTGAAATCTGTGCCTTTTATCATTCTCATGAGATCTAAATCATTTTGTGAACGATCAACCAGATCTAATCCATGTTGCCCAAATGTTGCTGAGTTTTTTATCCAAAAGAATGCCTTAAAATGTGACTAATTTGATTGGTGTACTGCCAAACATACGTTCAAAATGTGACCTGTTTAGATTCCAAATAGAATAGCAACTGTTTTCGTCACAGGACTTTGAAACCCTAATTTCATGGCCAATCCCATTAGAGAGTCAATCCAAGCCTATGCACTCTGTCCTGATTTAACCAAATTGGACCGTATCTACCAACAGCTGGAATAATCAGCAAATTGCCTTATGACCATCCCGGAGCCAGAAAGAGCCTCCGGTAGACCGTTTATTATTATTGGAAAAGTAACGGTGAAAGGAACGAGCTTTGGGGAAAACCCCGTCCGACTGGCTTGCGGTCAGAGCTAAACCATTGTACCCAGACTTATAATTTTCTGCTCTCGAGGAAGGATCAAATAAACAGGAAACAGTCCTCTGTCATTTCATATTCTTTATGTTTATATAGAACCCCGAATGCCATGTAAGGTCAAAAGCTGCAGTGTGGCCCAAAAATATTGCTTACATAGAACGTGACCTATTTTTGGCATAAGCCACATCATGCTAGTCGTGTCAGGACTATAACTTTATCAGGCATCAATAGATGTTATAATAACTAGGCATAAATGTCTATCACACCAAAGGCGCATGTCCTTACCTCCAAAGTCAAGGTCACACTTATAGTTTGAAGGTACTCATTCACTTAAGAAGAGTTTCAAGGTACTCATTCACTTGAAAAGGGTTTGAAGATACACATTCACGTTCGGTCTGTAACTTTGTCGTGCATTGAAGGATTTTAAAATAACTTGGCATAAATGTAAACAACATCAAGATGATGTGTCACCTCCAAGACCCATGTAGCAAGGTGGTAAGTGTGACTCTAAAGAAAACATAAATTTCTTTTCTTTTTAATTTGTTTTAACCGTTTATCAGCTCACCTGAGCACTTCATCACTCTGCGTCCGTCATGCGTCGTGCGTCCTTCAAAAAATGGCGTCAAACATTTCAAACAACATCTCCTCCTAAACAACATGGCCAATTACAACCAAACTTTACAGAAATGATCCTTAGGTGGACCCCTTTCAAAGTTGTTCAAAAATTTTAATTCCATTAAAAACTCTGGTTGCCATGGCAACCAATAGGAAAAACTTAAAAAATCTTCTTTTAAAAAACCCTAAGAGCTAGAGCTAAGATATTTTGCATGAAACATCTTCTAATGAGTGTTTACCAAGTTTCTTCAAATCAATGCCCTGGGGTTAAAATTGGCCCCGCCCCAGGGGTCATTGATTTTCCCAATATGCATATAGTAAAAACTTAAAAAATCTTCTTTTAAAGAACTCAAAGAGCTAGAGCTAAGATATTTAGCATGATACATGTTCTAATGGGTGTCTACCAAGTTTGTTCAAATAAAAGCCCTGGGTCAAAGTTGGCCCCACCCCCGGGGTCATAGATTTTCCCTATATGTGTATAGCCAAAACTTAAAATATTCTCTTTGAAAAAAACCAAATAGCTGGAGTTAAGATATTAAGCATGAAACAACTTCAAGTGAGTATCTACAAAGTTTGTTCAAATAAAAGCCCTTTGGGTCAAAATTGGCCCCGCCCCGGGGTCATTGATTTTCCTTATATGTGTATAGCAAAAACTTAAAAATCTTCTTTGAAAAAACCCAAATAGCTAGAGTTTAGATATAAAGCATGAAACACATTTTAGTGAGTGTCTACCAAGTTTGTTCAAATAAAAGCCCTTGGGTCAAAATTGGCCCCGCCCCAAAGGGGTCATTGATTTTCCCTATATGCATATAGTAAAAACTTAAAAAATCTTCTTTTAAAAAAACCCAAATAGCTAGAGCTAAGATATTTAGCATGAAACATCTTCTAATGAGTGTCTATCAAGTTTGTTCAAGTAAAAGCCCTAGGGTCAAAATTGGCCCGCCCCAGGGCGTCATTGATTTTCACTATATGCATATAGTAAAACTTTAAAAAATCTTCTTTTAAAGAACTCAAAGAGCTCGAGCTAAGATATTTAGCATGAAACATTTTCTAATGGGTGTCTACCAAGTTTGTTCAAATAAAAGCCCTGGGGTCAAAATTGGCCCCGTCCCAGGGGGTCATTGATTTTTCTTATATGTGTATAGCAAAAACTTAAAAAAATTTCTTTGAAAAAACCCAAATAGCTGGAGTTTAGATATTAAGCATGAACCATCTTCAAGTGAGTGTCTACAAAGTTTGTTCAAATAAAAGCCCTAGGGTCAAAATTGGCCCCGCCCCAGGGGGTCATTGATTTTCCCAATATGCATATAGTAAAAACTTAAAAAATCTTCTTTTAAAGAACCCTAAGAGCTAGAGCTAAGATATTTAGAATGAAACATGTTCTAATGGGTGTCTACCAAGTTTGTTCAAATAAAAGCCCTGGGGTTAAAATTGGCCCCGTCCCAGGGGGTCATTGATTTTCCTTATATGTGTATAGCAAAAACTTAAAAAATCTTTTTTGAAAAAAAAACCAAATAGCTGGAGTTTAGATATTAATCATGAAACATCTTCTAGTGAGTGTCTACAAAGTTTGTTCAAATAAAAGCCCTGGGGTCAAAATTGGCCCCGCCATGGGTGTCATTGATTTTCCTTATATGTGTATAGCTAAAACTTAAAAATCTTCGTGAAAAAAAACCCATATAGCTAGAGTTAAGATATTAAGCATGAAACATTTTCTAGTAAGTGTCTACCAAGTTTGTTCAAATAAAAGCCCTGGGGTCAAAATTGGCCCAGCCCCAGGGGTGTCATTGTTTTTAACTATATGTGTATAGTTAAAACTTAAAAAATCTTCTTTTAAAAAACCCAATGAGCTAGACTTCTTATTGGTGTCTACCAAGTTTGTTCAAATAAAAGCCCCTGGATTAAAATTGGCCCTGACGAAGGGGGAGTAGATCATTGTTTTTCATTATATGTGTGTAGTAAAAACTTAACATTGTGAAACATCTTCTAATGGGTGTCTTCTAAGTTTGTTCAAATAAAAGCCGTTGGGTTTAAACTGGTCCCGCTCCGTGTGCCTTTATACAGGTGAGCGACCTCAGGGCCATCATGGCCCTCTTGTTTATTTGCATTTAGAAAAAGTAAAAAAAATCGTACGTTTTACCTGCCTGCGGTGGATCTTGTTATATATAGTGATGACATTTGCCTCTCTTTAGCCACTGGGGTATATTCCCTCTAACCACACCCTACTGTAGAGCCTTAAGAAAATTTCATGCACACTGTCAGACAGGTGCTTGAAAATCTGTTAAGAAAGCACATCCTTACCCGCAGCCTCGCATTTAAACAAGACGTTAGTTTCGAAATGATGAACAGTATATCAAGAGGCGATTTATAGACCGTTTCCTTGTTTTACGACTGAACTATTTTTTGATATTGAAGAGATTCTGGTAACATGTTTGAGTCACTGGAGGCCTGTTTGTAGTGCTTTACTAGGACCTGAGCCTTTTCAAGGGGTGTTTTGCTATATTTCTATTTAATTTTTTGCCAAAATAGTTTTTGCACTATATTTATTAAAACTGATACATATAAATCAATAAATCTTGCCACGTTTTGTTTGCTAGCTTCTAAAATTGTATTTTTTACATTCCCATTCTGACTGTTTAAAATTATTAAGATTATCAGGACTTGGAATATTTTTAATTTTTATATTAAAAGCTAATCTTTTACCAAATTTTACAGTCATTATTCTTCCATGATTCAAATTTGCATGGCGGATGAAGCCTGTCTAGAATTTCCTTATTTAAATCATTAAAATATGTCGATGTCATCACTATATACATGCTCAAATATAATTTGTTAACTTAAACTATAAAAGGAAGATCAGTTTGCCTTTTCATATTTGCACTTAGTTATATTTTGCAATTAAGATTTTCTGCTTTTTTTTAAAACCAAAGCAATAAATTTTTTTGGGAAATATTTTGAATCCCCCCTGCCAAGGGGGCCGGGAAAAGTTAAAGGGGTGAACCCCAAAGTGAAGTTTTATTTTACAAAAAAAACCTTTGTATTTTTTAAAACTAGCTTGGGGTCATCATTCATTTTAAATTTAAGGAACAAAATTTTTGACCCCCGCTGCCAATTTTCCCCCCCTCTTTGTCGTATTTGGGTTTTACCCCCGTACTTTTTGGTGAGTATTGAAGTCACCAGGGTTTTCGCGATTTCCCCCGTGGGTTGTTAAACCCTTTTAGTAAAAGGTTTCAAAAAATTGGGACCAGTGATTAATTGGTTTTTAACCCAAAAACCCCCCAAGTTTTAAATTTTAATTTTAATAAAAAGGGGTTTATTTTATATCTACATTTAAAACTTTAAATTCTAAGATCAAGCTTTGATCATTTGATAGATTACTACAATAAAACCCCATAGTTAATCCAATTTTTTTAAAAAAAAATAAAAAACTAACCGTATCTCCTTTGCTTCATTTGGGGGGATACTGTTACACGGGAAAAATGGAGTTTCTTATTTATAAATTCTCAGGATTTTTTAAAAGATTTAAAAAGGGCACGGGGGTTTTTTTGGGAAATGATACTGGGTTTTGTCGGAAAAAACCCCCACTGGGATAAATGGGTAAAACACAGTGAAAAAAAGGAGTTTTTTCTTTAAAGGGGATTTTTGGTGTCAATTAAAAATTGGGGAAATAGGGGGTCGGGCATAGAAAAGGGGAGTTACCCCTTTTTCACTCACCTTTTAATGGCTTTCGATAAAAAATCCCCCTGGGGCCCCCTTGTGGAGAGAAAATTTGGGGGCGGGGGATAACTGGGGGGGGGACCGGGGCCCCAAAAACCCCCGTTTTTTTTCCACCTTAAGTTGTTCTAACAACTCTTAATAGAACAGGGCAGAGGGCCTTCCGCAATTCACACTTCTTAACCGGACTAGTTTCAGATGTGAAATTGAACTATTATATCAGCTTACCTAGATTATTTGAAAAAGTGACATACTTTCATGTCGTTTGATTTACAGCTATGACAATTCGATAAAGTGCAAAGTTAAAGGGTAAAAAATGAGTTTAATATAACCAGTTGCCGTTTATTATCTTGATTACAGCTGCGCATGATCTCTACTCCAATCTACCCATCTAACAAAAGATATTACATACAAAATTGCAGGGGTTAATTTCGAATTTGGTTCCATGGGTAACGGATGTTATTTCTAAAAAGAGTTTATGTTTCCCTTGATGGGTTATTTTTAGTTTTCCGTTCATTTACCTTTCAATTATCTTCAGATCATAACACTTGTACACATTCAACTAATGTGGATATGTTAACATATGTGAACATATGGATACGTCAAAGAAATCCTTAAGTCAAGTTTAAATGTTGTAATTAGTCCCCAACCGGTTTAACCGGAGGGAACTTTAGGTTTACCCTTCGTCCGTCTGTCCGTCCGTCTGTCTGTCTGTCTGTCCGTCTGTCTGTCATTTTCCGTCCGTCCACAAAAACTGGATCCCGCGATAAGGCAAAAGTACAAAAAATATGTTATGAAAACTTGATATATGGATTAGATGGCATTATGGAAAGTATGCACGTCTTTTTTTTTTGTTTCCTATGTTGAAAATTCTGGTTGCTATGGCAACCAAATAGTCTAAAATATGGCAAAATTTAAACACCATAAACTGGATCCCAGTGATAACTCAAAAAAGTTGCTGAAAATATGTTTTATGAAACTTGAAATATTTGGGTTAGGATGGCCAGTCTGGAAATTATGCACGTTCTTTTTTTTTCTTCCCCATGTTGAAAA